>NC_136515.1:10506059-10573559 GCF_053919585.1 Euprymna scolopes
ACATATTCATGAACATTGATCTTAATAAAATAGGATTTTGTTGCCATCTCTGAAAAATAGTGTCGCGCAAGTTTTCGCAAAAATTACAAAAAACAAAAATTATCACAGCCAAACTAAAAAAAAAAAAAAGATGACACTGGTAATGGATTTTCACTCCTCAACTACGTACTGTCAATCTCCAAAGTTTTTCGCACTAGTAACGACCTTGAAATTTTTTTTTTCAAAGTGTCCGAAAAATATTGCCGGGCCCTTGCAGTTTTCGTGGAACTACATAAATCATTTTAAAATAAAAATACGAAGAGAAAACTTGGTGTTTCTGGTCACCGGGAGCAAGGCTCAATATTTTTGCTTGTTTTCGATAAAGGATGTACTCCATATGAATCATACCGTCTGGAACATTAACCCATAACTCAACACTTGTCATGTTTAAACTATTATAATAAATGCGTTGAAGGCAGTATATGACTCCATTTCTGAATTCATATCTGGGCTTCAACGCTTCCCTTTTACATAAATGGGGGTTTCGTAGAACAAATTGTTTTATGCCGAAATATGAAATTATCGAACAAATGCGATTGCTGTGGTGATATTCCCGACTTTTTTTTTTAAATTTAGTGTGTAATTTTGTCGTATCAACTCTATATATTAATTATAATTTTTGATCCATATACATGCACATTGTTATTTTTTTTAAATAAAAAAACAATATAAAAACGGTTTTAATCACCACTATGTTGATCGAATCCGCAATAAATGTTGTTTCTAATGGTTTCCCCGATATTTTTCTAGGCATAATTTTATTCTAGAAAAGTAATGAGGAAATACAGATAGTACCACGTGCAGTTTGCTTACACCATTAATTAATTGATTTTTGTAGGATGAACTGGATTCTTACTTAGGACAGGAAGGTCGCCAGGCAACGTTGTAAAGAACTAGCCCACACTCACCACCTTCCAACTGTAATAACACCGGAAGTTGTATGGGAAAGTGAAGTGTATTAAGGATTAACCTGGATGTATTAGGAAGGTTATTGTTTCCGTTGTTAAACTCGAATGCCAATACAAATTCTCGAAACTTTTTTCCCTTATTTTATTTTACGTAGTTTTTAATAAAGAGTTGTTTAGAACGATAAAGAACTTCAAACATTCATATTAACGTTGACGAGAAGAGTTCGATTCTTATCTGTGGCTATTTAGCATACACTCATAGAGATATGTTTTCTAATGAAAGTGTGGTTCGATAAATTAAACATCTAATAAACCTTGACGTTCTATAAGTTTTAATATTCATCGTTGTAGTAAGAGAAGCTACTTCCACATAATAAAGAACAACAGACTCTTAATAAACGTTAATTCAATTTCAACTATCGCACAATGCTCACGGGATCTAAAGCAATGGATAAAGAAAATTGTCGCTATGTCATATAGAGTAAGATCCAACTTTGAGCAGCAAGATAATTCGAGACAAGAATGGCTCCCCTTCTTTGCTGCTTTCGCTTTCTCTCTCTTCTGGGTAAGAACACGATTGTGAAACACTTAGTCAGCAAATAAAAAATGATTTAGCGAATTTTCCTTTAATATGTCATATAGTGCAGAGAAAACTTAAATTTTCTTAAATTTTATAGGTGTACATTATTTGTAGTAGAGTGATATGGAAGGAGATTAATCATATTATGCATGAAACAAAATGTGCAGTAGGTATTTTAGAAGGCGAGAACAATGCAGGAGGTGCAGTCGTTGTGAGATGATGTATAAATAAATATATAAATAATAAATAATTCAATATTTGTAATTTTTAAATTATTCAATTTTTATGATATATATGTATATATATGTATATATATGATTGCAACATCTTGTCAGACGAGTGCCACTCCCTCAGACATTTAAAATCCATGAGCCCAAATACCTGAGGGAGTATCTATACAAAGATGATGTTACAGAGTCTTAGCTTTGTACGACAGCTAAGTCTATCTCTCGGTTCAAAATGTTGAGATCCAGCAACAAGCAAGAGCAAGATAGCCAGCAACAAATTTAACTGCAGACCAGCTTAATGCGGGTAATGGTCTTCCGCTTTATGGTTTTTTAAATCAGAGATTTGCTTCTCATAGAAAGGTTGCCTTCACCACGGCTTACGGGAGCCCTCTCCACCCCAATACACATATACACACACACACACACAAATATACACGGTGCTAGTTGGCCGTTGACCCAGAAAAAGAGTTCATTCTATATATTAATGTATATTTGTTCATTTATCTACCTACATTTTAACTGTGGGTGGTATTTAATTCCAAAGGTCCTTTCGGATCATAGCCTATCGCCAGTAAAGAAGTGAATCCTCTCTCTAGGATTTAAATTGCAAAATGGTTGTCTTATCTAGATTTAAATCCAAACGCTTAATGATTAATTAATGCCGTTAAATGTTCAGAGGAAGTAATTTTTTTCAGTACTTTCTTTTTTCTTTCCTTCTTTTTCATAATACATACGAGTCTATAGATTTTAAGATCAAGGGACGTAATTCTGAATCTGCTTAATGTGATTATAACAGGAGCTGTTGTTTAAATATTTTTGAAAATATTGTTTTTTTGCTTCTGATGTGGATTTTTAATTCAAACGGGCAAAGGTTAATTTATTCTGTTATATTCAAGGGCGGTAATTTATTTTTACTTGTCTAGAACCTTTCTGATGCAGGGGAAGTAATTCAGATTCTATTATATGCTTGTAAAATATGATTATATAAATTACTATTGTTTTGCAAGATTTTAATTCCATTTTTTTTTATTACAAAGTGGTCACCACTTATCAAGGCCCGGAAGCGACTGAGGGATAAAGGTTATTGTAAGTGTGGATATTTATAGTGTCTACTTAAGGGGGCGGTTCATCAGCAATTTGTTTATGTTGGATTGAAGACATCCAAGTTGTAGTCAGGAGGGAAGCAGACAGACGAAACAGAGTTCCACATGCGTGCAGTTCTAAGAAAGAAGTTTTGTTCATGAATCTACGTTTTGATTTAGGCATAGATAAAAAGTGTGGAAAGTTTTTGACAGTGGGTTCAGGTAGACGGGTGTTTTTTGTAAAAGATTGACGAGAGGGGACCAGAGATTGAAGTTCAGATGAGCACCTGCCATGGAAATTACGATAAAACAAAGATAGACTTGCAACGTCTCTCCTGTAGGAGAGAGGTTGCAGGGAAGAGAAAAGAGTATTCTCCACTAAGCCACGAAGTCTATTTTGTATGCTGTCAAGGCAGGTTAGGCTGTTTTTAGCAGCCCCTGCCAAGATATAGCAGCATTTTCCATCCTTGGATGTACTTGGCTTTTATATAGATAGAGAATTACATCAGTAGTGAGATATCTTCTGGAGCAGTAGAAGGATCCCACCATCTTTCCAGCGACCTTGGTAACAGACTTGATGTGCGTGTTCCATTTCAGATCAGGAGTGAAGGTCAAGCCCAGAAGCTTGTCAAAACATGGGGCTTTTCCTAGACGAGAGACATCCTTTTCAATTGATGCCAGCTGGGGATCAGAGCGTTGATGATGTAAAGATAGGAGTTTGGTTTTAGATGCATAAAAGGTAACCAGTCACGTCTTCCCCTACTGAACCACTCGTTCGAGATCAGAGGAGATAGAATCAGAGAGAGAGAGAGAGAGAGCTTTGTCATTTACAGCATTTGATGTGTTGCTGTTGATGGTCGTGTCATCAGCATAGATGTCAACGAATGATGTAAGTATGTGCTTAGGGAGATCATTGATGTAGATCAGGAAGAGAGTTGGGCCCCGGATGGACCCTTGAATGAACTCCAGCATTAATACTGCAGGCCTCTGATTTTTGTCACTCAACCACTAGTCTTATGAACCACTCAGAGAGAAATAATTTACTGATAGAGAGAATATTTCTAGTTATACTGTAGCTGGAGATCTTGTGAAGTAGGTTTTTATGCCATACCTTGTCGAAGGCCTTTGATATGTCAAGAGTAATTGTCCTGGAAAAGAAGCCTTTGTCAAGTGATTCAGTGATCCTAAGAGATATAACCGTTAGAACGTCTGCTGTAGATCTTGCAGAACAGAAACCATATTGCGTGTCACTTAGAAGGTTATTTCTGCTTAGGTGGTTGACTATTTCTCTATTTAATATGGACTTCAGCGACTTACTCATGACACACAGGAGACTTATTTGTCTGTACTGAGAGGGAGATGAATTATCACCTGAGTTCTTAAATACAGGGCATACTGATGAGGCTTTCCAAGGTGATGGAAAGCACTTCTCCTTAAGGCAACGTTTAAACAGTTTCGTAAGTATAGGATCAAGTTCTTGTATCTTTTTTAACACTATAATTGGGATGCCGTCAGGGCCAGTAGTTGTACTGGAATCTAGGTTCTTGATGAGCTTGGCGACCTCATGCACAGATATTTGTGTGTTACCTAGCGTGTTCTGTGTTATAGGAGGAAATATGGGGAGTTGATGGCCTTCGTTGCATAAGGGAGAATTAGTGCAATGTTCATGGCAAATAGTTTGGCCTTGTCTGACGCTGACGAGATGACCCCTGGTCCGTTGATAATGGTTGGGATAGAACGCACACTTCTGTTCAGGATCCTATTTATTATTTGCTAAAACTGGTGGGAACCAAGTCGCTGATCAGCTACTTTGGATTTAACAGACTGAATATATAGCTCTCTTGCATTTTTATTACTCTTTTACGGTGGTTGCTGGCAGACCTGAAAGCAGCTTTAGTCTCAGTGCATCTATTACGATGGTAGCTATGGAAAAAGTGATTTCTGTGCGCGATAGCAGCAGCACATTCTTGGGAGAACCATAGCTGGCTGGTAGGATTTTGTTGGAATTTTTAGATGGTATGAATCGGTCTATGTTTTCAATTAACCATTCGGTCAGGTCTTATACTATAGAGTACATGTCATTTTTAAACATGGAATGGAGAGGTAGATCAGATATAAATGTACGGAAGTTATCCCAGTCAGCCATGGAGTATCGGTATACAGTACGGTGGAAGGGTACGTCTTGGGACTTATTACATTTCATTTTTATCTTAACTGATACGACGGAGTGGTTGGGGGATCCTAGAGGAGAAAGAACGGAACATGAACATAGATCAGGGGAAGTTGAAAGAAAAAGGTCTAGGAGGCTCTCATATTGATCGGCATTATCGGGCAAACCGGTGGGCTCGCGAACAATCTGAGTGAGATCATAAGAAATGACAAATCATAACAAACCCTCCTTTCATCGTCCATCTTATTTGAGTGGGTCAGCCATTCTACGTAATTGACGTTGAAGTCACGGCAGATGTGGATCTTAGCCGTGGAGTGTGAGGACAGGATGTGGTCTATTTTCTCAGATATGCTCGTAAAGATAGTAACTCCATTGTTGTGCGGCCGATAGAAGGCAAATATAAAGGCAGTGGTTTAAGCAAGTGCAACCCGGAAGCACATATAAGGTAAATTAGGATATTCGCTAGAGATATCCAGCCACATGGAAGCCATCTTTAATGTAGGCACATATTCCATGTCCATGGCGATCGTTGGGGTCATATTTAGATGTTAATTTAGAGTATCCATTACTTATGAACTCATCAAGGGAAGTGGTCGGCCCTATTCCAGTTTTGCTTAGAAAGAATATGCCCGGTGTCGTCTCCTGAAATTGGGTTTCGACCTCTGGAAGGTTGTAACGTAGACCCCTGATGTTGGAGAAGGAGAAATGGTAGTAGTGGTCTACGTTGGAAGATGGAGTTCTAGGTTTATTCGAGTGTTTTTCTGGAGATGTTTCATGTTAAGGTTTTGGGATTTGTGGAACAGTTTGGCATACTTGGTTAGATCAGTACAGAGCGGGGAAGTAAGAGAGAAAAAGAAAGGATTTTTTGTAGCGCATGAAAAGGTAAATCCGTAACAATTACCCACTAGTATGGCATCGAGAGGCCCCACCAGAGACTACTGCATGGTCCAGAGTCCATTCACCAAATGGCAATACAGCAGTACCAGTACTTTTTGCCTGCTGATAGGGGAGCCTCCTTCGTAGTTAATCCAAGGTTCTGGTTCCTGATTATCAGGCGGAGGACGTCAGCCCAGACAAAACGTTTACCTCGAGCACCCTTACTAGTGACATGCCCACAAGGATAGCCATAGAGACAGAAAACATTCCTACATCTCAGGCGATTGTTTACCAAGTACTATCGACCTTTAAAGCAGCTTTTTCTTCACCCTTTGTCAGAAAAATCACTCATTTGCATGAGGACTAAGAGACAAAAAAGGAGAAGCGAGAGTTACTGGTGCTGCCGATAACACATCCACTGTATTATCTACTCTCCAATAAAAAAGGGGTGGGTGGGTATAAGGGACTTATTAATATATTCTTAGTAAAAGTCCGGGGTTAAATTATCAATTCATGACGCTTTTGATGATAATCTCCTCTCCCATATTAATGGATGGATGTTTTGGCATTATGATTATGACAAGCCGCTGTTGTTTAAAATATTTTTACGATATTAGACGCTCTAGAGCTTCAATAATTAGGTATAGTAATCGTGTCAATTTATTTTGTGTTTTGCAATTGTTTTTGTACATTCTTTCTAGTTTAAAATTGAATATAGTATCTAAATAAAGTGTTCTAAACAGATCATCAAATGTGTGTTGTTGGTTTTGTATTGTTTTGGATTGTCTAATAGGTTTTGTTTTGTCTGGTTTCTTAGATATGTTGGCTTTGTTTTGCGACATTAGTCTCTGACCAATGAAAGTGTCTCTACATCATATTCTTTAATGTACAGCACTTCTAATGTTGTAAAAGACTATTGGCGCTCATACAGAAGGCGTATGCAGATAACCAGGCTCTGTGTGAGGTGGCATCATGGCAAGGGAGTACAAAAAATATTATAAAAGAATGATCGTGTGCGTAGACCGATGATTAACCAGAGAAGTACAGGGATATAAGCGCTATGCACTGCGGCCGATCGATACGTAAATAATGTTCGTTGCTTGATTAAGAAATAAACAGGAAGTTGAATTCGATCGTGTCAGTTGTTCCTTGCAAGAAACCCTACATGTAAATACGTGTGCAAACTTATAATATCATCGTCGGTTGTTTTTTTTTTTTTTAAACGGGAATAGATTATTAACCTAGTTTTATTTTTAAAGGATCATGTGTGTAAGAATTGAAATAAATTTGACTCACCAGGAGTGGGTCGGAAGGAAGAACCGGCACGTAACTGCTGTTTGCCGTTACTGAAAAAATGGGTACCTTTTTCCTACTAAGTTAAATAGACATTTTAATCTCGTTGGCAATCCGTTGGAATTCTCGCCACTTAGAGTTAGTATGTATAAAAGGCTTTGTCTTGCTACGGGTTAGTGATTTGTTAAGAACATAGTTACCTAGCTTGCTAGTCGGTTGGCGTCTCTTAGACGGATTACCTCGTTACTGTTGTTCGGTAAACGTTACCTGTTAATTGTTACCTTTACAAGGAAAGAAAAAACTGCTAGTAAGCAACGTCTCCATTTCGTTGCAAGCCCTTACTGCCTTTAATTAACCCCCGCCTCTTCTTGTTGGTGAAATAATCCTGACAGAATATATTCTTTTTTGTTTAGACTATCAATTGGTGTTCGAGAGCTTCACAATCATCCAGAGCTCTTGAATGTTGCAGACGAGTCATAAATAGTACGCAATATATTTCAGGTATCACCTACATAGAAAATTCTTGCAAATTAACATTTATCTAACTCTCTTTTATTTCCATACTTATCTGTTTCGATGTGTCCACTTGGGAAAGGAAATACCAGTTACCTTAAGAAGTAATTACCGATGTCAACGATCTGCGTTCACGCTTCGAATATAAGAAAAGGGAAGAATGAATTGTAATAACGTAAAACATCACTAACTGCTTAAAGCCAGTGCATGTCAAGTTGACTTATTATTACCTCGACACCAGTGTAGTTAAAATGCTTGCGGCACAATAGCTTATCATATATTTACTGCAAGGCGACTACGCATAATGTTTTGCTTTTGAAATTAAACAATTTTATATCGACTGACAATAATTTTGCGTTGAAAGATAGAATTGGAATTGGAATTAAAAAAAAAGCTACATGAAAATGTACTGAAACGGATGTCAGTAATTGAAGATGTATTAGAACGTAATAAAAATGTATGATTGTTATTAATACATATAAATAAATGTATTAGTATGTGTTTTTACTAGTTTATCTAGTGTATATATATATATATATATATATATATATATATATATATATATATATAATTCGAGCTTAAAAGTGTTCACATGTAAAAACAATTGAAATTACTGAGGTTGATAGGGTTCAAGAAAAAGAGCTAGATATTATTTTATTTAGTGTAATAAAATTACTCTCAGTCTTGATAAAACAAAATATGTTTCAATCTAATATTGTTTTGTTGAAAGACTCGATAGGGACCAGCGGCTTTTTTTGTCTCCAGCTATCCAGCGACGTTGTAGCCGAGATGGAACTCACTACACGACTTAAGAATGTTATTCAAATCCGGTCAGCAATTGAATACTTGATACTTCGATAAAACTATCAAGGTTATGCCTTATGTAATCTTTAAAATTTGAACAAGAGCTTTGTTGTCACAACTATGCGTATTTTTTTTCTGGTTATAATAATAATAATAATAATAATAATAATGATAATAATAATAATAATAATAATAATAAAAACAACAACAATAATAATAATAATAATAAAAACAACAACAATAATAATAAAATCAACAATAATAATAATAATAAAAACAACAATAATAATAATAATAATAATAAAATCAACAATAATAATAATAATAATAATAATAATAAAAACAAAAATAATAATAATAATAATAATAATAATAATAATAATAAAATCAACAATAATAATAATAATAATAATAATAATAATAATAATAATAATAATGATAATAATAATGCAGGTTCATTAGCAAATGTTATCAGGCTTCTGCTTGGCATTTGGATGAGATCAAAGTGTAGTATCTGCCTTCAGATGGCGCACTTTCATTTCTTGTTCTCTTTCGGTAGAGGAAGAGTCCTTCACTACTGAGACATTTTTTTTTGTAACTTTTCTCCACGTGAAACAACGACCCTGGTATCTAGCTCTGTCGCGCGGGGAGGCATTATATATATATATATATATATATATATATATATATATATATATATATATATATATATACATATATATATGTGCATATATATATTTACATATATACACATACATAAATAAATATATATAAACATATATATAAACACCCACCAATACATACACCCCCACATCCACACACCCATATATATCTATATCTATATCTATCTATCTATCTATCTATCTATATATATATATATATATATATATATATATATATATATATATATATCTTTTATATATGTTTATGTCATTAAATGCTTCATGGATAATCTAAATGTGAATCAGCTTAAAAAATACGCAATTTGTTATTTACGCTCGATTATTACACACAAACAAACTCATTAATGATCATATCTTACATGCAATAAATTTTCTCTAGTCAATGATTTCAATTTTCGTGAAAGCTCGTTAATACGGATCGGCCCCTGTTTTGTAGCGGCGCGTCCTCAATAAACCCATGCATAGCGATCGTGTCATAGACTTTTTTTTTTATTTACATTTTTTCTATTTTTTAAATTTTCAATGAACACAGTTCGCCACTTTATATTGTATGATACATAGCTACGTTATTAATTTTAATTTGCTTTATCTTTATTGTAAAGAAACGATTAATAATTTAAGAGTACGCCGGGCAAGGACTGAAACTTCTCTTGAGTTAATTGGGCATTATTCAATGTACGAGAACCCCTTCACACTGGGACAATTACTATTTTTTAGATACTGCATGAGTGCCCCATTTTGTTAACGGAGCTTGTTTTAACCCGACAGTAAAAACAACCTTGTGTTCATTTTGCTTTCGTTGGGAATCAAATAAAGAAAACGACACATATGGTCCTTATTTGTTATAAGTATACGATTCAGTCTCAATAAATAATGGACACCCCTTTCATATTGTTTCACGTGTCATTTTGGGATAAGCGTTGCGCCGTCCTAAAACATACTTCTCCTGAATCAGCACTGCATAGCTCCAGTGGGATAGAGAGTTTTAAAACTCAGTAGAAACAATGTCGAAAAAGGCTGAGAGTATATAAAGAACAGGGGACTCCGATTTTAATGCTGACGAGGTGCAACGTTGCTTTCGATGAGCTGACAGAAAACGGTGTGCCAGCAATTTTCCAACGTGCATAGGTCGAATATTAGAAGTATATAACATTCATAATAAGCTAAGACCCTTTTGTCCCAAGACGTAAATTTCCCCTTCCCCTTTATCTTCGAAAATAGTTTTCTTATATTCAATGTAAAAAAATAAGAATTGTAAACTTAAAACTAATGATACAGTTCGTACAACATATATAATTATTTTAGTGGCCTGGCAATCAAGCAAAACACAAAAACAAAAATCAACCTCTCAGCAGAAGTATACCAAAGAGAGTACAACTAAAGCTAGCTTTACATAACACTATATATACAAATGTAAACAAATTTGGGCACATCTTATTGGTTTGAGAAAATATGTCTGTTTAACAGTTTTCATAAAAATATTAACCTAGAATAATATTATAATCATAAAAAAACCTGCAAATATCCATTTACTTTAGTCCCATAACCGTAAAGTTACTATACAGTCTTATTGATTTATTGTATAATATTTGTATTAATAGTAATATTTATTTTTTTACAGGTTTATTTAATCAAGCATGCCACGCAAGCTAAGTTTCGAAGAGCGCAAATTTATTTTGAAGCGATATTGGACTTCTTTGTCTGGGGAGTCATCAAAGACTCTGTGTATTCGAGAAAGCCAAGAAGTGTTGAAGATCTTCGACAATTTGTTATTGATGCATTTTCCAACCTTGATCGTGACTTGTGCACCAAAGTTTGTCAGAGTGTGGTGTCACGTTGTGGAGAATTTATTGGAGCTGAAGGTCCCGAAATTGAATATTTGTCATAGAAATTGTTTTCCTTGATTGTTACTGTCTGTTCGGATGTAACACGTGTATTTTCTGAGATTTTTATAAACATAAAGGTGTTATTTCTTTTTATTTCTTTTGTTACGAATAAATATTTTAATACAATATCTTACTGTACTGTTAATATATTACAGGGTGTCTGTATAGTAACTTGTAAGACTGTATAGTAACTTTAAGGACACCCTGTATATATATATATATATATATATATATATATATATATATATATATATATATATATATATATATATATATATATATATATATGATTAGTTTTTTTTGGAAAAAGGAATCCCGCAGAGTGCTCAATTAAAATGAAAATTCGAAATGTAAGAGCGTATTTATATTTTTTTGTACAGAAAGTTGTTAGATGAGAAAGATCATTGGTACCGTCGGTTTCAAGCCCGATAATAAGGACCGGTTAAGGTATCGTTATCAAGCTCTCTTCAGACGAATATTGGCTGAAGAGAGTTTGATAAGGATACCTTAAACGGTGCTTATTATCGGGGTTGAAACTGACGGTAACAGCTATTTGTTCATCTAACAAGTTTCTGAACACAATATATATATATATATATATATATATATATATACATATGTATACATACACATTCATATATATATATATATAATATTTATATATATATATGCATATATATGCAAACATATACATATACGCGCATATATATATATATATATATATATATATATATATATATATATATATATATATATATATATTAGCGAGAGAAATTAAAATTAAATTGTGAGTTTAAATTTACAGTCAAAACTGTGAATAGTTATAGTCCGGTCCGAAAACTTTCCAATAATATAATAAGATCTAGTATCTATTGCCTAATATGCTTTTTTCGGTTGGGATTGAATTGTCTCTATATATAAATATTGGTATTTATAATAGATGTAAAATTACAATTGCGTATATACGGTAAACACTACATCCTTTTAATTTCATCTCCCCCGTCTCTCTCTCTCCCTCCCTATATATATATATATATATATATATATATATATATATATATATATATATATATATATATATATATATATACTAGTAAAAGCACATATCATTTATTGGGTTCAAAAACAGCCTACAGAAAATGGACTTTGTTTTGTGAAAGTATGATAGATTATGAAAAAAAAGGGTTGTAAAGAGATACCTTCGGATTTGGGGATATCAAAACCAAAGCAAAATATGAAGAAAGTAAAAATAAAATAGATAGACGCCATAAATATTATACTATACCTGTCCGCATTGAAAAACGTATCACAATATTATGTGGATCTATATAAAAAAAAAACCTGTTAAACTTTATTACATATAGCTATTCTATGGAGGTCAACGCGAACGAACGCCCCATAATTTTATTATACCAAATTTCATCAGACTAGAACATAATAATAAAAGTATACTTACGTAGATGGATATGAAAGTTTAATAACATTTTGTGTTTATTTCTATTCTATGGAGGTCAGGCGCTAACGCAGAACCCACAATTTTATTATACTATCCCTATTTAAGTTAAAACATATTTATCAAAGTATTATTATGAACATCTATATTAAAACCACGTGTAAACGTTTTTTTTTTTTACATGTTTTATTTCCATACTTTGTGGACCAGGCGCGTATGCAGACTCCACAATTTTAATGAATCATCATTATGCCAGATCAAACATACCCATTCCTGTGTCTCGATACAGCTTCTATCATTATATGTAATTAGTTTATAAGGTTATATATATAAATGTAATTCTTGGTTCGTTATTTGTCAATAAAACATATCCCCACCTCACCATTTTAATTAAAATTTTTAGACAGTCTATCCCTAGAATAGAGGACTCTTTTTCTGTTATTAAAATAAATTAAAATTGCAAATTCTAAAAATATTGAATAAAAAAAAAAAACATATTTTCTTAAGTTTATTCTGCGAGACTGTTTTATATTTTATTTCCTATAGAACTGAAATTCGTTTAAATTCTTGTATCAAAATTTGACGCCTTTCGAATTACAAGATTTCATTGTCTCTTTAACTGATAAGGAAAAAAATCACCTATTTTGAAAATTTAAATTCATTTGTTGATCCACTCAATTTTTGCATTTTAGAAAAATATCTCGCCAGGAGGTTCGTTTTGAGTTGAAACATTAATGTCGAAGAAGCTTAACAAACCATCTTAGATGAAAAATTATTTTTTGTGTTTTTTTAACAGTTGTTTCTATATTAGAAAATATGAATCCAATTCTGCAAATTTTTGTTTTCATTTTCCCTTTTTTTCACTTTTGGAGTAGATCGTTGTACTTAGAATATAAGAAACAAACATTTGTTCTTTTTATTTGATTTTTCCATTACACCAAATTGAGCCACAGCAACGCGCGGCAGGGTACAGCTAGTATAAACACACACACATACATATATATATATGCATATGTATATGTATATATATATATATATAATTATGCTTTACTGTATTAAAACATAAATACAGGCACTGGTGTTTCATCCTTTCGGGAATCTTTAGTACAGTGTGTCACGTATAACACCAGACCTTATCCAATCGGTTACCATTTACCGCAAGGAATAGCGTTGGATTAAAAAAATTATTGCAAATGTTCTTTACGTCAGTCATAGTGGTCTATGCATATATATATATATATTTATATATTTAAATAAGGGGTAGTCACCAACAATGTGTATTTTTTAACATTATTTTATTATTCCGTATCTTGGTTTTTCATTGAGAATTATGTTTGGACTATTGTAATAATATTTTTAAATCATTTAAATCGGAATATCATTACAATGTTCTAAACATAATTCTCAATGAAAAACCAAGACACGGAATAATAAAATAATGTAAAAAAATACGCATTGTTGGTGACTACTCCTTATTTAAATATATATATATATACACTTGTGCCCGATATTATTCATACCCCTCCTTGAAAATTGAGTTTATTAGGTGTAACTTTGTAAGAATTTATTGTTTACGTCCATATTGATACATATTCTTAATAAATCTCTTCTGATCATTTTCGTCATTTTAAAATCTCGGGATACTTGTAATAAAAGAAATATACAGCTATTTATAAAATCTGCAATGTTCAAAAATAATCATACCCCCTTATTTTTTCAGTATTAATCGAGTTTCTGACTGTTTGTTTCCTGTTTGATTCTTATTTTGAATGCTTTTATACAACCTTTGATTAATTTCATTTCGTTTTTTGCATTTTTTCAGAAATTAAAATGATATCAACTGAAAACCAATAAAAGAATAAAAATTATTAGAATGGGGAAGAAAAAGAGCATAGTAATGATCTTAGGACTAAAATTGTGAATTCACATAAGGATGGTTTAGGTTACAAGTCAATTTCCAAGAAAGTTGAGGTCCCTACAGCAACAGTACAGAGCATCATCAAAAAATTCCAGAGCCATCACACAACAAACAACTTGATTGGTAGAGGAAGGAAAAGGAAACTGTCTGCTAGAGCCACCAGGAATATTGTAAGCAGTGTTAATGCAAATCCAACCACCACTACTAAGGACATTTTAGAAAATCTGGAGTCTTCTGGCATAAAAATATCAAGGCAAACATTGCAAAGGACTCTGCATGAAAATGGTCTGAAAGGAAGAAGACCAAGAAGGACTCCATTGCACACCGGAAAACACCTTGCAGCACGTCTAAAGTTTGCTAGGACCCATGTGAATTATTCAGAGTCCGTTTTCTCAAGTATTTTGTGGACTGACGAAACAAAAATTGAATTGTTTGGCCATATGGATGCTTCTTACGTTTGGAGGAAGAAAGGAGAAGCTTACAACCCAAAGAACACCATACCCACGGTGAAACATGGTGGTGGTAGCCTAATGTTTTGGGGCTCCTTTTCGGCTAGTGGTCCAGGTAGTTTGGTCAAGATAGATGGAACCATGAAGAAGGAGCAATATTTGGAGATACTCCAGAAAAACATTAGACAGGATGCGGAGAAGTTCCATTTAGGACCAAACTGGGTCCTTCAACAGGATAATGATCCAAAAAATACTGCCAAAATAGTCAAGAAATGGTTTGAGGATAATCAAATTAATATTTTGGAACGGCCTAGCCAGAGTCCCGACCTGAACCCTATCGAAAACCTCTGTCACATATTGAAAACTGAGGTTAAAAAGCGGAAACCTAGAAATTTGAGGGATTTGGAGAACTACTGCATTGAAGAATGGTAAAAAATCAGTGTTGATGCTTGTAAAAACCTTGTTGATAAATATCCAAAACGGTTACAGGCAGTTATTAAGAATAAAGGGCATGCTATTGACTATTAGTAAGAGAGGTATGAATAATTTTGAGCTAGTGCCATTATTGTTTTTCTTTGTATACTGTTTCAAACTTGCATAATTTATTTATTTGTTGAGTTTAAATTAAATGTTTATGCTTGATTTATTGTTTGAAATCCCTTTAATATTGTATACCTTCTGGTTTGAGCAATATTCTTATAGAAATCTCAAAGATCCGAGGGGTATGAATAATATCGGGCACAAGTGTATATATATATATATATATATATATATATATATATATATATATATATATATGCATGGACCACTTGTTTAAATATACATATCTCTTTCGTTGGAATTTCTTAACCCATTATATATATTTATTTTATATATATATATATATATATATATATGTATATATATATATATATATATATATATATATATATATATATATATATATATATATATATATATATATAATTATTTTCATGCAATTTTATAGGTTCGAAATCTCAGGATGTACCGAATAAGCACCAGAATTATCTGGTGAACAATGTGACATTATTCATTTAGCTGAAACATTACGGGAATCATCTATCATCCAGCGCCTATATTTGTCACTTTTTTACAACCATGAAATGTTTCGGTAAAGGTGTAGTATTTTAAAAAAACATTTTCATTTTAAGTGTTCCTAATGTCAGTCAAAGTGATCTAATCGTTTTTCGATGATCTATGCATAGGAGCTTAATTGACCGACTTTATTCAACTGAAAGTGCTCAAAGAAAAGAGAAACATTTCTTAAAGAGACTGCCATATATTTTACTATAATAATTAAATACCTACAGGCAGTAGTGTTTCATCCATTCGGGAATCATCAGTGAAGGGTTTCACGATTAACACCAATCGACAGATCGCACCCGGCAACACAAGCGACCTACGGCTCGATTACCAAAGACCGTATCCAATCGGCTACCATTAACCGCGTAGAATAGCGTTGAATTTAAACATTTTAATTTTAAATGTTCATTTACGTAAGTCAGAGAGTGATCTAATCGTTATACGATGATCTCTGCATCAGAGCTAAATTGACCGACTTTAATTCAACTGAAAGTGCTCACCGATAAGAAATGAATTATAATAATCAAATACCTACAGCCACTAGTGTTTCATCCTTTCGGGAATCATCAGTGAAGTGTTTCACGATTAACACCAATGAACAGATCGCATCCGGCAACACTACGCCTCGATTAGCAAAGACCGTATCCAATCGGCTACGGGAAATAACGCTGAATTTAAACATTTTACTTTTAAATGTCCTTTACGTCAGTCACAGTGATCTATGCATACTATATATATATCGCAAAGAAGGAAGAGCACGTGAAAAAAAAAACACGTAGCGTATTTGCTGTTACGCCTATCACGGAAGCTAAAGTGGCGTAGGTTTAAATAAAGGCATGCCAATCGAATAGAGGGAATGCCTTTCGAAAATGTCGGCGAAAGAAGCGTAAGTTCACTTCATTTTACTATTTTTATTTTACTTATTTACTGCATTTTATTTTATCACTGTCTATTTTAGACCCCCATTTTTATCACCTCCTAGTCTTATTTTTAGACGGCATCTACCGTTACTACGCTGTTTTATTCCAATTCAATTATCTCTAATTTTTTAAAACTCACTTCGTAATCTCGTTTCATTTTATTTACCTAATCTACCACGGTTATATTTTCCGACGCAATTTCTACGATATTTCAACTTTTAGACGTAATCCACTACGCTAGTTTACTCTAATTTATTTTCTCTCATAAAATGTATATATGTATATAGACACGTTATTTACATAAGGAAAAACCGCTGCTCTCCCCTATCATTATATATAGCCCATAATTCTCCGACTCACTCTTCAATGATCATCCCTCTTGAAAAAGCCCGCATAAATCGGGCGTAAGGTTGAATATTCAGGTCCTTTCACCTATATTTTATTTCATATATATATATATATATAAATATATATATAAATATATAGTATTTCACATATATATATAAATATATATATATAATATATATATATATATATATATATATATATATAGTAAGTTATAAAAAAATTTATAGCAATTAAGCTACAAAGAATATTCCGCTTTTCATCCACACTAGAATTCGTCAGGCTATGATCTCGATAAACATAAGCATTACGAATCATGGCGTGAATGAAACGCAGAATATTATGTGTAGCTAAATTGCCATGTATATTTTATAACTTACTACCTAGTTCTATCTCTATATATCAAGCACTGTTGAAGTAAATACTTAAAGTTTACGCATGCAATTACACTTTCGTATAATATTTTATGTGATTAAATGAAGTACTCATATATATATATATATATATATATGTATATATGTGTGTGTGTGTGTTTGTATACATATATATAAAGATCTATATATGTTCATATATATATATATATATATATATATATATATATATATATATATATATTGCTATTCCATGTAAATCGAAAACGTGTTGGTCTTATTATTAAACAACTGTTTACTAGAAAACCACCAATCAGTCTTACAGATAATATATTCACTGATTCAATTCGTAGTATCGTTCTTCCTGTATGGCTGTGTATTGCATCAAACCTCAATGGCTACTGATTTAGAGCAATTGCTATTTTCTTGAGCAGAAAATTCTCCAATTCGTGCAATTATCCAACCTCGTAATTGCTAGGGAAATAAGTATCAAATACCAGCAAAAATTAGTTCGTCTATTGTAAAGACACTCGTAACTTATTCACAATTGACGGCTGAATGTCGTTTAATGAGAGGCAAAACTGGGATAATGGCGTATTTACCTGTGAACATTTTCTCATTAAAAGCTCATTCTTAGATTTTTCTAGTTTCCATGTAATTTTCTTGTTTTATACGCGTAACAACACTGGGAAGGATATTAGTCGGCCGAATACTGTTGTATTAATACGCGCTCGTAATTATCACACCAATGTACGTGTAACTATTTTCACGTCTCGTATTTCGTTTTGGATTTTCGCACATTATAACCTGTATTTTTGTTTCTTACCTAAGAATGACGAGTTTTATTTCTATTGTCAGGTTGAACTCCGTAGGTATCAGACAATGCTATTGAAGAACTAGTTTCTGTTAATGTCGTTGGCCACATTATTTAAATAAGAATACTAGAAGACGAAGTATAATTTAAATCACAATTCCATCTCTCTGTTAATGATCGACATTGCGTGTCTGTCCAAATGAAGCCAGAAATATCGTAGTGTTATATAATAAGTATAATCACGTTGACACACCGGTTCTCCTCGGATCACCTGAGTTTAGTAACGTTGAGCCTGTTTAGTATCAGATTCGTGACTATTTATGAATTATAGGCGCTATATGTGCTCTCCGTTTATCTCGGCATTTGTTGCCAGTCGCCCTGTACTTTACTTGCCACTAGGATTTAACAATGTCGACTAAGGAGACATGTGATTGGATATTGCGCACCTCCTGCCATAAAAAAAATCCACGCGCAGGCACCCCTTCGTGGGTATCCATAGTCTCTTAAAGAGTGAAGGAGTCCATTTGTTATATAATAGCACCAGGTCAACAAACAAGAGTTATTGACTATATGATTTTACTTGAAATCATGGTTGAGATGAGTATTATTTATTAATTTTTATTCATTGTGGACTATTATTCTCGTCTTTTCTTAGTTGCTTCACAAGGTTTCGGCCAACTATACTTCTTGCCTTCGTCAGGTGGTAACCGCGACGATATAGGAACTTTGAATCTCCTGACTGCACCCACTGCAATTACTGCCACCCGTAGTTGTAGTCTCACCAAGTTTTCGTGGCGGGGTACACAAGTAAAAACGATAGGAACATCTTAAGCAAAAGAAAAGTTTAAGAAAACACATTTAGTCCAAATATATTTTCTTTTTGCTTACCAAGAGTAGGTTTAAATGACTAAATATAAATGGTTTCTAGAATTTTCCAATTAAATAGTGAGTGTGACTTGATTAGAATATGGCACAATTCCACGCTGAACATTAGAACACACACATTATTGCACAAATAATAATACTAGTACTAGTCATTGCTACTAATATTAGAGGTGTGTAGTTTATTCGGCTAAAACTGACACTTTGCTGTTATTCTATAATATAATTCTAACCTGTTGGTTTTAATGTATATATGTATGTATGTATGTATGTATGGATGGATGGATGGATGGATGGATGCCTAAAACTTTCGACATACGTGACAGATTTATATAATCGTTTTGAAGCCCGGCCTTGCGGACGACAAATCTGGAAAGAATTGGTTAAAACATTATTTTATTCCCGCTAAGCTTGGCACTTTTCTAAAAGGATGACTCGCTTTTTTTCGCCGGCATTTTCGAGAGTCATCCCTCACTTCTCGATTGACTAGCCTTTATTAAAACCTCCGCTATTTCCGGTTCGGCGAGGGGCGCACCAGCAAAGTCGTCACGTTTTGTTTTCACGTTCTTTTCCTCCTTCGGGTTACGGTGTTCGAGCTTGGCTGCCTATAATCCTTTTTTCATTTTTAAATCCAGCCTACGCCGGGAACCCAAGCTACTTCCATAAACACGCATCTAATATCAATTTGCGTGAAGTCGGAATTACATTACAAGGTGTGTTCCAAATAAATGCTTTCTATTTTTTCGGCGTAAATGGATTATTATAATGACTATACCTATGCATTAATTACCTGACTTGCATCGCTCTGTTGACAATACTATACGATGTTAGCTTAATTGAAATTATCTCTTGTCCTGGACGATAGTCTTAACAGAGAGGCATAAATTAATTATTGGCACAATTGCATTGACAATGGTGATGCTTACGTAACATGTATTTTCCAGAGCACAAAATACTTACTTGTTTCAATAGTACCACTCCGATCTCTGGGGTTTGAAATTTTTGGAGGTGAGAAAAAACGAGGTTTTTCTTTTGAAACGAATCTGGTACCAGGACAAGAGCAGTTGAAATAGTTATGATTATGCAGAAAAATGTATTTGTAGCAAAATATGTTCCCCGTAATATTAATAATGTAGTTCTACCGCATTCTTTTAAGTTTAAAAATAAACCGCTTTTTGGGGGGAACGCCCCTAATATGAATATCTACAACTCCGCAAGTTTGTATTCTGTACCATTTCAGATTAATATACCATGCATCACTGATTAACTTCAGCGAAGAGGAAGCTGTGTAGTATCTGTTCTCTTGTCATTTGATTTTGCTAAATGATAGTAGTACGCCTTTCATTTAGCGATTTATGGCTTATAATTATTTAATGTTTTTTTTATAAGAATACTAGCGGCGCCTGTGGAAATTCCACAGAGGCATCATTCACATGTAATACATTGCTTCTAGGTGTTCTGTGGATGTTAGGTGTGACTGCTCGTCTAGCGATATTATAGACGTCATTTTTGTAAAAACGGTAAAAACTATTTACTTCATCAATCTGGTTAATGTCGTTTCAGACTATATCTAATCATTACTGTTTCCATCCGATATTCTTTTAGAATACTGTTGCATGTTACAATTTTATGGACATCCGGCGCGAACAGAAACACCACAATGTAATCATACCATCTTTCAACAGGACAGACCCTACGGATGACTATTAGTCAGAATACCAATAAATTATATTAATATTTCACCCATCGGCTAAAACCGACATCAGATTTTTTTAAATTATTATTTTTGATTGCGTCTTCGGTGATTTGAAATCATATTCATTATAAAGGTGGCTAGAAGGTAATAGTATACTACGAATATAAAATTAGCGTATCTATATTGTAATTTAATGTTCGTATTATTATATCACTTTCTATCCTCTTTTATAATAAATAGGATCTCTCTATCGAATAATTTATAACCTGGAGAACGTGGTACATGTACGTAGTACGTTAAAGCTACTACGGAATTTATATACATATATGGATAGAAAACGCGAATCAAAATATTTTTTTTTATTTACGAAAAAAAAAGGAGAGCGCAAAAAAAACAAGCGGGAACAGGAAAAAAGTATTAAATTTTCAGCTCAAACAAGGTACAGTGCCACTTTAAAGTATCTGGTACATAAGTTCCAGGGGTACTTCTGCACGTAAGTACGTTTTTTTTATTTTTATACAGTGACCACCACTTATCAAGGCCCGGAAGCCACTCAGGGATAAGGGTTATTGCAAGTGCATTACTTTAGTGTGGAGATTTGATGAAGTGTTTAATTAAGGAGGCGGGTCATTAGGAATTTGTTAACATTGAACTTGAAGACATCCAAGTTGTAGTCCGGAGGGAAGCAGGCAGACGGAACAGAGTTCCACAGGCGTGCAGTTGGAAAAGCAGAATCCCGGAAGAGGTTTAAAAATTCTAGCAGTTCTGGGGAAGAAATTATGGGAATGGGCTTTTTTTTTACACCTAGGGATCTTTATTGTGAAGGGGTAGGATTTAGATGCTTGTCGGGTTGTCGGGGGTATAAACCTCGAGGGGTACGAATGCTTGTAATTCGTCACAGCATTCACCATTAAACTATTGTAGAACAGGATAAGGGATGCAATATTTCCTCGATGGGACAGAAGCTGAAACCTTGATGACAGTTCAGGACCTATCAGGTTGGCGACTTTCTTTTGAACCCTGTCCAGGAGTGGGAGACAAAAAGCAGATGTACCAGCCCAAATGTAATAACAGTACTCAATACAGAGACGAATGATGGCCTTATAGAGGTGCAGGGTACTTTCAGGTGTAAGTAGTTTTCCAGCGCGGTGTAGAGAGCTCACCTCCCCCGCAGGGGAGGACTTTTGTGGCCTTCGGGACAAGATCAAAGTGTAGTATCTGTTCCGGCAGATGCTGCACTTAAGATAATTTGTACCAGTCAATGGAGGGGAAACCCTCTATACTGGGACAATTATTATTTTTGGTAACCAGAGTGACCCCTTTTTGCCTACTTTTAGGGGAGCTGGTTTTTACCTCACATTAAAAACGGCCTTGTGCCTAATTTGCTCAGTGGGGGAGCAAATAAACACCATCTGTTCCGGCAGATGCTGCACTTAAGATAATTTGTACCAGTCAATGGAGGGGAAACCCTCTATACTGGGACAATTATTATTTTTGGTAACCAGAGTGACCCCTTTTAGGGGAGCTGGTTTTTACCTCACATTAAAAACGGCCTTGTGCCTAATTTGCTCAGTGGGGGAGCAAATAAACACCATCTGTTCCGACAGATACTGCACTTAAGATAATTTGTACCAGTCAATGGAGGGGAAACACTCTATACTGGGACAATTATTATTTTTGGTAACCAGAGTGACCCCTTTTAGGGGAGCTGGTTTTTACCTCACATTAAAAACGGCCTTGTGCCTAATTTGCTCAGTGGGGGAGCAAATAAACACCATCTGTTCCGGCAGATGCTGCACTTAAGATAATATGTACCAGTCAATGGAGGGGAAACCCTCTATACTGGGACAATTATTATTTTTGGTAACCAGAGTGACCCCTTTTTGCCTACTTTAAGGGGAGCTGGTTTTTACCTCACATTAAAAACGGCCTTGTGCCTAATTTGCTCAGTGGGGGAGCAAATAAATACCATCTGTTCCGGCAGATACTGCAAGCAAAGACCATATGTGGGGGCGACCCCACATATAAGACCTTGGTCAATGAAGGGGCAACCCTTCATACCAATTGTCACTATCCAGCTCCCCTACTCCCCGGGGAGTTGGTCCCCATTTCCCCTTCACTCCTCACTTTAAAAATCGGCCTTATGCCTTATTTGCTCGGTGGGGAAGCAAATAAATACCATCTGTTCCGGCAGATACTGCACTTAAGATGATTTGTACCAGTCAATGGAGGGGAAACCCTCTATACTGGGACAATCATTATTTTTGGTAACCAGAGTGACCCTTTTTAGGGGAGCTGGTTTTTACCTCACATTAAAAACGGCCTTGTGCCTAATTTGCTCAGTGGGGGAGCAAACAAACACCATCTGTTCCGGCAGAGCTGCACTTAAGATAATTTGTACCAGTCAATGGAGGGCAAACCCTCTATACTGGGACAATTATTATTTTTGGTAACCAGAGTGCCCCCTTTTTGCCTACTTTTAGGGGAGCTGGTTTTTACCTCACATTAAAAACGGCCTTGTGCCTAATTTGCTCAGTGGGGGAGCAAATAAACACCATCTGTTCCGGCAGATACTGCAAGCAAAGACCATATGTGGGGGCGACCCCACATATAAGACCTTGGTCAATGAAGGGGCAACCCTTCATACCAATTGTCACTATCCAGCTCCCCTACTCCCCGGGGAGTTGGTCCCCATTTCCCCTTCACTCCTCACATTAAAAATCGGCCTTGTGCCTTATTTGCTCGGTGGGGAAGCAAATAAATACCATCTGTTCCGGCAGATACTGCACTTAAGATGATTTGTACCAGTCAATGGAGGGGAAACCCTCTATACTGGGACAATCATTATTTTTGGTAACCAGAGTGACCCTTTTTAGGGGAGCTGGTTTTTACCTCACATTAAAAACGGCCTTGTGCCTAATTTGCTCAGTGGGGGAGCAAATAAACACCATCTGTTCCGGCAGATGCTGCACTTAAGATAATTTGTACCAGTCAATGGAGGGGAAACCCTCTATACTGGGACAATTATTATTTTTGGTAACCAGTGTGCCCCCTTTTTGCCTACTTTTAGGGGAGCTGGTTTTTACCTCACATTAAAAACGGCCTTGTGCCTAATTTGCTCAGTGGGGGAGCAAATAAATACCATCTGTTCCGGCAGATGCTGCAAGCTATGACTATCTATGACTAGCAAAGACCAGATGTGGGGGCAACCCCACATGCCTGACCATTAACCAGCTCCCATTTCCCACCTCTCGGGAGCTTGTCCCCTTTTCCCCTTCCCCCTCCCTTCACTCCTCACATTAAAAATCGGCCTTGTGCCTAATTTGCTCAGTGGGGGAGCAAATAAACACCATCTGTTCCGACAGATACTGCACTTAAGATAATTTGTACCAGTCAATTGAGGGGAAACACTCTATACTGGGACAATTATTATTTTTGGTAACCAGAGTGACCCCTTTTAGGGGAGCTGGTTTTTACCTCACATTAAAAACGGCCTTGTGCCTAATTTGCTCAGTGGGGGAGCAAATAAACACCATCTGTTCCGGCAGATGCTGCACTTAAGATAATATGTACCAGTCAATGGAGGGGAAACCCTCTATACTGGGACAATTATTATTTTTGGTAACCAGAGTGACCCCTTTTTGCCTACTTTAAGGGGAGCTGGTTTTTACCTCACATTAAAAACGGCCTTGTGCCTAATTTGCTCAGTGGGGGAGCAAATAAATACCATCTGTTCCGGCAGATACTGCAAGCAAAGACCATATGTGGGGGCGACCCCACATATAAGACCTTGGTCAATGAAGGGGCAACCCTTCATACCAATTGTCACTATCCAGCTCCCCTACTCCCCGGGGAGTTGGTCCCCATTTCCCCTTCACTCCTCACTTTAAAAATCGGCCTTGTGCCTTATTTGCTCGGTGGGGAAGCAAATAAATACCATCTGTTCCGGCAGATACTGCACTTAAGATGATTTGTACCAGTCAATGGAGGGGAAACCCTCTATACTGGGACAATCATTATTTTTGGTAACCAGAGTGACCCTTTTTAGGGGAGCTGGTTTTTACCTCACATTAAAAACGGCCTTGTGCCTAATTTGCTCAGTGGGGGAGCAAACAAACACCATCTGTTCCGGCAGAGCTGCACTTAAGATAATTTGTACTAGTCAATGGAGGGCAAACCCTCTATACTGGGACAATTATTATTTTTGGTAACCAGAGTGCCCCCTTTTTGCCTACTTTTAGGGGAGCTGGTTTTTACCTCACATTAAAAACGGCCTTGTGCCTAATTTGCTCAGTGGGGGAGCAAATAAACACCATCTGTTCCGGCAGATACTGCAAGCAAAGACCATATGTGGGGGCGACCCCACATATAAGACCTTGGTCAATGAAGGGGCAACCCTTCATACCAATTGTCACTATCCAGCTCCCCTACTCCCCGGGGAGTTGGTCCCCATTTCCCCTTCACTCCTCACATTAAAAATCGGCCTTGTGCCTTATTTGCTCGGTGGGGAAGCAAATAAATACCATCTGTTCCGGCAGATACTGCACTTAAGATGATTTGTACCAGTCAATGGAGGGGAAACCCTCTATACTGGGACAATCATTATTTTTGGTAACCAGAGTGACCCTTTTTAGGGGAGCTGGTTTTTACCTCACATTAAAAACGGCCTTGTGCCTAATTTGCTCAGTGGGGGAGCAAATAAACACCATCTGTTCCGGCAGATGCTGCACTTAAGATAATTTGTACCAGTCAATGGAGGGGAAACCCTCTATACTGGGACAATTATTATTTTTGGTAACCAGTGTGCCCCCTTTTTGCCTACTTTTAGGGGAGCTGGTTTTTACCTCACATTAAAAACGGCCTTGTGCCTAATTTGCTCAGTGGGGGAGCAAATAAATACCATCTGTTCCGGCAGATGCTGCAAGCTATGACTATCTATGACTAGCAAAGACCAGATGTGGGGGCAACCCCACATGCCTGACCATTAACCAGCTCCCATTTCCCACCTCTCGGGAGCTTGTCCCCTTTTCCCCTTCCCCCTCCCTTCACTCCTCACATTAAAAATCGGCCTTGTGCCTAATTTGCTCGGTGGGGGAGCAAATAAATACCATCTGTTCCGGCAGATGCTGCACTTAAGATAATTTGTACCAGTCAATGGAGAGGAAACCCTCTATACTGGGACAATTATTATTTTTGGTAACCAGAGTGCCCCCTTTTTGCCTACTTTTAGGGGAGCTGGTTTTTACCTCACATTAAAAACGGCCTTGTGCCTAATTTGCTCAGTGGGGGAGCAAATAAATACCATCTGTTCCGGCAGATACTGCAAGCTATGACTAGCAAAGACCAGATGTGGGGGCAACCCCACATGCCTTACCTTTAACCAGCTCCCATTTCCCACCTCTCGGGAGCTGGTCCCCTTTTTCCCTTCCCCCTCCCTTCACTCCTCACATTAAAAATCGGTCTTGTGCCTAATTTGCTCGGTGGGGGAGCAAATAAACACCATCTGTTCCGGCAGATGCTGCACTTAAGATAATTTGTACCAGTCAATGCAGGGGAAACCCTCTATACTGGGACAATTATTATTTTTGGTAACCAGAGTGCCCTCTTTTTGCCTACTTTTAGGGGAGCTGGTTTTTACCTCACATTAAAAACGGCCTTGTGCCTAATTTGCTCAGTGGGGGAGCAAATAAATACCATCTGTTCCGGCAGATACTGCAAGCAAAGACCATATGTGGGGGCGACCCCACATATAAGACTTTGGTCAATGTAGGGGCAACCCTTCATACCAATTGTCACTATCCAGCTCCCCTACTCCCCGGGGAGTTGGTCCCCTTTTCCCCTTCACTCCTCACATTAAAAATCGGCCTTGTGCCTAATTTGCTCGGTGGGGGAGCAAATAAATACCATCTGTTCCGGCAGATACTGCAAGCTATGACTAGCTAGGACTAGCTATGACTAGCAAAGACCAGATGTGGGGGCAACCCCACATGCTTGACCTTTAACCAGCTCCCATTTCCCTCCTCTCGGGAGCTGGTCCCCTTTTTCCCTTCCCCCTCCCTTCACTCCTCACATAAAAATCGGCCTTGTGCCTAATTTGCTCGGTGGGTGAGCAAATAAATACCATCTGTTCCGGCAGATTCTGCAAGCTATGACTAGCTATGACTATCTATGACTAGCAAAGACCAGATGTGGGGGCAACCCCACATGCCTGACCATTAACCAGCTCCCATTTCCCACCTCTCGGGAGCTGGTCCCCTTTTTCCCTTCCCCCTCCCTTCACTCCTCACATTAAAAATCGGCCTTGTGCCTAATTTGCTCGGTGGGGGAGCAAATAAATACCATCTGTTCCGGTAGATGCTGCAAGCAAAGACAATATGTGTGGGCAACCTCACATATAAGACCTTGGTCAATGTAGGGGTAACCCTTCATACCAATTATCACTATCCAACTCCCCTACTCCCCGGGGAGTTGGTCCCCATTTCCCCTTCACTCCTCACATTAAAAATCGGCCTTGTGCCTAATTTGCTCGGTGGGGGAGCAAATAAATACCATCTGTTCCGGTAGATGCTGCAAGCAAAGACAATATGTGTGGGCAACCTCACATATAAGACCTTGGTCAATGTAGGGGTAACCCTTCATACCAATTATCACTATCAAACTCCCCTACTCCCCGGGGAGTTGGTCCCCATTTCCCCTTCACTCCTCACATTAAAAATCGGCCTTGTGCCTAATTTGCTCGGTGGGGGAGCAAATAAATACCATCTGTTCCGGTAGATGCTGCAAGCAAAGACCATTGCTCTTGTGGCAATCTTCTGGTCCATGTAGGGGCAACCCTACTTAGACCAGCTGGCAAATCACTATCCAGCTCCAATTTCCCACCTCTCGGGAGCTGGTCCACTGTTCCCTTCCCCTCCCCTTCTCTCTCCACATAAAAACGGCCTTATGTCTAATTTGCTCAGTGAGGAAGCAAATAAATACCGCCCACCTTCATCGCATCAGCTTTAGATACTCCCTCTTCCATAACCTAATCTGTACTAAGAGATTATTTACTTAATTAGATATATTTTTAACGCAGTTCATAACTTGGAAAACTCCCATTAGCTAAGTATCATAATCGCGCTTTTGTGCTAACATGCGCTCTTTATGATCAGATGTATGGAACTTCATAACGCTGGGACATAAGTCGTTCCTTGATATGTAATTTTTTCAGTGTCATTTCTGGGCATAAAACCGTCTCTTTTCTGTGGCTAACACCTGAATTCTATATAATATACATAATCATATGAGTGATTAATTAGGAATGACCACTAGACAGAAGAGAAAATCAAAGTCTACTAGACAAGTGTGAACTTGAATGTCTATTAAAAAAGGTCCCGAAGTAACTGAGTTTCTCTGTATAGGGGCGTATCAGAAAACATTGACTAACTATTCAAAATAATGTCACTATAATTAGAAATGCTTAAGATAACTTGAACTTCTAATTTCTTAATTCTCGTGTGTATTTGGGCTATGTGCACGGAGGTTTCCAAGGAAAGTAGACGTTAGGATACCACAATTAAATGTTGTTAATAATTAAAAATATATATAACACACTGACTCATATAAAGTATAACGCGCGTGTCTCTAGTGCTGGTATGTTTCCAAGGTAACTAGATGTTACGATGCCACAACTAAATTTTTTTAATAATTAAAAATATACATAACCCACTGACGCATATAAAGTATAACGTACGTGTTTCTAGTGCTGGTATGGTTCCAAGGTAACTAGACGTTACGATACCACAACTAAATTGTGTTAATAATTAAAAATATACATAACCCACTGACGCATATAAAGTATAATGCACGTGTTTCTAGTGCTGGTATGTTTCCAAAGTAACTAGACGTTAGGATACCACAACTAAAATTTGTTTATAATTAAAAAATATATATATAACCCACTGACGCATATAAAGTATAATGCACGTGTTTCTAGTGCTGGTATGTTTTCAAATTAACTAGACGTTAGGATACCACAACTAAATTTTGTTTATCATTAAATATATATATATATATATATATATATATATATATATATATATATATATAACCCACTGACGCATATAAAGTATAATGCACGTGTTTCTATTGCTGGTATGTTTCCAAAGTAACTAGACGTTAGGATACCACAACTAAATTTTGTTTATAATTAAAAATATACATAACACACTGAGGCATATAAAATATAATGCACGTGTTTCTAGTGCTGGTATGTTTCCAGGGTAACTAGACGTTACGATATCACAGCTAAATTTGGTTGATAATTAAAAATATACATAACACCCTGACTCATATAATGCACGTGTTTCTAGTGCTGGTATGTTTCCAAGGTAACTAGACGTTACGATACCTCAACTAAATTTTGTTAATAATTAAAAATATACATAACACACTGACCCATATAAAGTATAATGCACATGTTTCTAGTGCTGGTATGTTATTAGGTTGCCAGCCGTTTTCTTTTTAGAGAAACATATAAACAACACAATTATGTTCCTGTGCGCTCCAAATTTTTAGTGTGAATTCCATCGACTTTGTCGCAAAATCACACTTCTTCTTCTCACGCGAATCTTTATACGTCTGATGGATATCTTTCATGAAAAGACCCCTTAGTTGGTGTACGCTTTTTGACCCAGGGGCGTCATTGAGATCAAAATTACAGTGTTTGAATCTGGTAAACCAATCTCGAACAGTTCTCTCAGCTTTAGCGTTTTCTTCATATACAACACACACATCCTTGGTCACTTCACTCGTTCTTTTAGTTGATAAACGCGAGAAAAAGAAGGTGTCGAAAATGTGATTTTTTGTCTACTTAACAATCTATTTGACGGCTGAGATAAACGATAGCATTATCCCATAGTTGTTGGTTGGTTGCTTTTCTTTTACAGCATATCAACCCTTTTCAGGTTATTTAATGCCGAATCCGGTGATTTTGAAAAAATGTTAATAGAATATACTTGTTTTTTGCAAGTCAGTTTCTATTTGACCGACAGTTGGGACATTAACAGGTACTACCACTCCGGGTCAGAGTGGACCTGGGAGCAATGACAATTAAAGGGTGGGCCCACACTCCCCAGAGCCCGCAAGCTGGGGCCTCACCATCGGATATAGTTTCAGGTAATATCCAGGACCCCCATTGAGGGGCTTTTACCCTCTGCAGGGGGGCAGAAGGCGTATTCTAATGCCCAACCGACAGGACCGCCATTATCCCGTGGAAGAGAATAGTGCTTTCTAATAATTGCTTGCCAAATATGAAACGTGCATAGCCAAAATATTATCTCGGTTTTGCTTACCTACAATAGCTTCAATGTACAATACTACAGCTTCTAAAAGAGATGTTTCTTAAGTATCAGCACGAAGCTGGATTCACCACCAAACGAGATATGTGCTTGTGCTAGAAACAGGCTGAAATACACATAGTTTATCCTTTATAATCTTGAGTAAGTTATAAAATGGTCTCAACAATTTTTCGCTTCTAGAGGAAATACTTTTTTAGTTATATAAAAAATTTGCCGTTTTCTTACTGCACGTAGTCTTTTGTATCCTATAGTTTTTTTTACAGTGTAGTCACCACTTATCAAGTCCCGGAAGCATCTCAGGGGGAAAGGTTATTGTGTGTGCAGTCATCAATGAGATAGTATCGTAGTAATCGTTAGTATTGGAGATTTACTTACCGAGGCGGTTCATCAGGAATTTGTTTACGTTGGACTTGAAGACATCCAGGTTGTAGTAATGGCGGAAACAGGCAAACGAAAGAGAGTGTCACAGGCGTGCACTTCTAGGAAAGAAGCTTTTTTCATGGAATCTACGTTTTAGTTTTGGCACAGTAAACGAGTGAAAAAGTGCATAGTGGTTCATTCTAAGTTCTATGAGAGGTGATTAATTAACACGTTGTAGTTTACTAATCTAATGTGTTTTTTGGGTGGGAGGTGCAGGGTTCCAGTACAAACATTACTATGGTCTGTTTTGATAAGCAATTAAGTGCCGGTATTTATAAGTTTGTTACATGAGTACCATGCTAAAATGTTAGATATAATGCAAAAACACGTATGCTGTTCTACAAGGTCATTGGCATCGGTTTTTTTCTGATATAATTTTGTTCTCATTTTACAGAATTGTCAAATGGATTGTCAACTAGATAAAAAAAAATCACATTCTTGACTTACTTTTTTTAGAGGTCAAAAATCGAGTGAAGTAACCAAGGATATGTGTGCTGTATACGACGAAAATGCGATAGCTGTGAGAAACGTTCGAGATTCGTTTACAGATTCAATCACGGTAATTTTGCCATCAATGATGATCCTCGTTCAGAAATATCAATCAAGATAGACAAACACTCACTCAGGGTTCTTTTGAAGAAAGATGGCCTTCAGACATGTAGAGAATTGGGTGAAAAGATGAAGTGTGATTTTGCGACAATTCAACGCTACCTTCGGTCGATGGGATTCGCACAAAAATTGGAGCTTGGAGCCCACAGCAAACTACTTTTGCTTATACTAATCTTTGATTTGCTAAAAAAAAATCGGCGGCAACTTATGCAACAATCCATTAAAATAACAGCACTAGAAACAAGTGCACTTTACATTAAATAAGTCAGTGCGTTATGTACATTGTGAATTTTACAGTGAATTTTGTCGGATGCTGAGATATCCTAACGTATACTTTTTTTTTACATAGACATCACCACTTCTCAAGGCAAATAGGCCACTCAAGGATAAGCGTTAAAGAGTATACAGTACAAATTGGACAATATAGTAGTCGTTAGTGATGGAAATCCTGTAAATTTGTTAACTTATATGGAATGGCTCATCAAAAACTTGTTTACGTTACACTTGAAGACAACCATATTGTAGTCAGCTGGGAAGCAGGAAACGGAAGACGATTGCATAGGCTTGCAGTTCTAAGAAAGAAGCTTTGCTCATGGAATATACCTAGGACATATTTGAGCCCTTGACCAAGAAATGGCAACACTTTCAAGTTATCTAAACCATTTTTAATTATAGTTACGCTGGCAGCTCCATGCTCGAAAGATCGCCGGAGCTAAGCGTCTCTGAGCATAGTCAGTATTAGAGGAGTGTTTATTTACGAATAATTGTTAAGTTTTGTATTCAATATGTCTTTAGTCATTAAAATATCACTAGTCATTAAATTATCCTTAGAAAATCAAACTACTCTATGCACACACGTTTATCAAACGAATACAATATCTCCGTAAGAATTAAAATACTAATAAAGTAATAAAAACTCTATTTACTAATTGAAAATCTATCTAAGCCGATAAACACTCTATGTTTTTAACATATCTGCAGGCATTGCAAATTCCTCTAATATTTCATATTCGCATTAATATCTCTCTAGAAATTGAAAGTAATAAGATTATCTTTTAATTCAAACTCTCTTTAACATATCTCCAGGAATTCAAACTTTCTATAGTGTAGTATATCTACAAAGGTGAGAATATGTATGTGTGAGGACAGTTCTCAACCCATACACTCAATGTATTTATTATCTGCAGACTTGACATTTAGTATATAATGCATTAAGATATGTGGAAAACAATTTCAATCGGTTTTAATACAAGAAAAGACCTGCTAAGTGGTTATTATTGAATAATGGTACCTGGAGGTACTTCAGTTTCATCTGTTAGTCAACTTTTTTCACGAATGTGCATGCGTGAATCGTTAAAATGACGGATTCGTTATGTTAAGAATAAGTAGACTTGAAAAAGCATTCTAAAAATCGTGTCAAGCTGTCGTGTAAGGTTGTCGTATAAAGTCATCGTATTTGACAGTCCGGTTTTAGGTTTTGGTATCGGTCTCAAATCTAGTATTTTTTTTCATAAAGAAGAATATATATTAGAGATAGATAAGTAGATATATAGATAGGCGGAGAGAGACAGAGAGACACTAAAGAAGTTTATAGACACCTCACAAAAAATAATTTATTTATTGAAATTTTCGGCTTCCTTCGTCAACAACAATAGTAAGTCTGAAATATTGATATTTTATTCTAATTAACATTTTCTTACATAGGCATCATCAGTTATCAATGTCAAGAGGGCATTCGAGGATAAGGGTTAAAGAGTGTGCAGTAGAAATTGGGCAATATAGTAATCATAATAATACTCCATATAGTAACATTTTTTTATGTTTCAAATGCATGTTGCGACGTTGATTGAAGTGAATGTTCCTAATGATGCCGGTCTGAATAGAGCTGAAAGAGAGAAACAGACCAAACACTAAGGTATCATGTATGATATAAAAAGAAACTGAAATCTTAAGGAGATATCAATCATACCAGTTATCGTAGGTGCCACAGGTCTTATGAAGAAGAACCTGAAACCCTACCTAACTAATATTCCTGATGAACCAAGTGCAAATGAGATCCAGACAATTGCACTTAATGGAACAACGAGGATACTAAAAATAGTTCTCGGTTGGTTTCAATCAAAAGCGGTGCAATGTTAGCAGCTGGTTTGGCTGCCCCATACCCAGCCATTACAATCGAAGAAAAAATTATAAAAAAATCAAAATCCATCATTTATCAACATTTAAATATAAATATTTTCCAGCTGAGAATAGATTAAGTAAAATAATTAACCGGAACCAGGTAAAACTATCTTTCTCAACCTCAGTCAACTTAGCTAACACTATAACAAGCTCTAATAACAGAAAAATAAGCAAAATAAGAAATAATAACAAGTCAGTATCGGATGAACGTGTCTTAGAGAGAAATTGTAACTGCAGAATACCTGGGAACTGCCCGTTGGATGACAAATGCTTAACCTCAGAAATAGTGTACAAATGTGAGATTAAAACCGATAATATTAAGAAAGTATATCTTGCGGCTACGGTTTGCGCGTTTAAGGAAAGTTACATATCTCAGTTTATTTCCATATATTTACTTCCTTTAATATGGTATTAGATTTTTATAATAAATAATAGTTCTACGTTAATTAAAATATTATAATTATGCGAATTTTACGACCAGTAAACACCAGGCGGCCTGCTTGTATTTCGTATATCGCATTAACAATTAAAGACTATATAACTAATCAAACGCAATATATCTCTTAGTAGTTTAATGCTCTCTTATGGTTCCAAATTTTTCTGAGGATTAAAACACTATATAAAAATTTTACTTCTCTCTTGTAATTCGAAGATTTTTATAAACTTACATAGCATTCAGATACTCCTTATTCATCCAAACTTTAGTGAGTAAATTTCTCACTAAACATTGAACGTATCTGTACTCATTCGAAAAATCTCTAGTCATCCAATACATATCTTACGACTAAAGACCAACTATGCATTAAAATTATGTATGGTCCTACAATTCCTCCTACGAATAACAAAACCCAACGCCTTGATACCCATCAGCCATCAATTGAAATGGATGGCACTCGTCTTGGGGAGGCCCCATGCTTTGACAAGCTTCTGAAATTGATCTTTACACTTGATGTGAAATGAAACACGTAAATGAACTCTGTTTGCAAGGTCGCAGGAAAAATGGCTAGATCCTACAACCGCTCCAGTAGATATCTCACTGCTGATGCACTTCTCTATCTATATAAAAACCAAGGATGGAGTACTGCTGCCACTTTAGACTGGGGCTGCTAAAAACAGCTTATCCTGCCTTGACAGAGTATAAAATATATTTCGTAGCTTAGTGGGGGATGCCCTATTCTCCTTTCTGTAACCTCTCTTCCATGACAAGTAATCGCCTGGGCTCCAATCTCTGGTACCACCCTCTCGGAAAAAAACACCCGTCCGGCTAAAATCACTGTCAATACTTTTCCACGCGCTTTATCTGTTCCTAAATCAAAACGTAGATTCCTGAACAAAACTTCTTTCTTAGAACTGCACACCTGTGCATCTCTCTTCCGTTTGCCTGTTTCCCACCTGACTCCTACTTGGATGGCTTGAAGTCCAACATAAACAAATTCCTGATAAAGCGCTTCCTTAAGTAATCCAATTTATGGAATCTCCATTACTATCGATTCGTACGATATTATTCCATTGATTACTGTTCATGCAATAACTCTTTTCCTCGAGTGGCCTCAGGGCATTGATAAGAGGTGACTCCCATATAAAAAAATAAATAAATAAATAAGTATTTAAATTCTTTCGCCATGCAGACGATATTTGGGAGGATTGACACACCCTCTAAGCATTAAGTCTTTCTGCATGCATCCAACTCTCCTATTGATTACAACACAGTACGTATTCCAAGTGCATATAGTAATTTAAACTTTCACTAGTTGATGATACTCTATTCGAGCGGAAATGTAAACACGGACAAAAAGCCTCACTTCAATACATCCCTAACCGAGCAACAAAATATAAATGAAAGTAGGTTCGAACAAATAAGCGTTTTATATTCGCAGAAACCAACATTGTATTATGTTTAAAAGTTCTACTTAATACAAGGACTTTCCGTAAGATCCCTTGAACAATAAGCACAAAGATGTGCAAGACAGAACAATAAAGATCTCGCCCAAAATAAAACAACAACCCACATTTATTTTATGAAAATAATCAATTCAAGTAATTTGATTACGTTAACATTTATTTAATGTAGCCGCCTTTAGCCTGAATCATCGCGTCGACACGAGTCCTAAACTAAAAGCATGTTATTTTTCCCAAAAGCTCCGGCGGGAATACTAGACGGATGGCTACGTTAGGGTTGGCTATAATATTGTGGGAGGTCAGGCTTGTGATGTTTTCGATGTATAACATAATTAAGTAGTCCAGCGTGTTAAGGTCAGGTAGATGGGGGGCAGTGAAAAAATGGTACACTGTCATAGCAATCTTTCTGAAAGCAAATCCTGTGTCTCTTTTGAATTGTGTGTCGGCGCTGCCAGACCCAAACTCTAAAGGCTAGCTAATGAACTGTACTGCTGCTGACATCTAACAGTATGATATAATGCATGGTCGAATAATATCCCTATGAGAATGTAATATTCTCGTATGTATGGAAACTTTATGTGAACACCACAAGGTCGGATAAATGCAGATTTGTTTGAAAAAAATAAGTTTATGCAGCTTTTAAACCGTCGACGAACAATACCGGGTGTTTTTTTTTTTTTTTTTTTTTTTTGCAATGTCTCTCATCACAATCGATTTCAAGTAATGTATCTCGTGTAAATTACTGCATCACTTTCATGTAAAATGCCGTTGTCAAAGGAGAACAATTATCTTTAAATGCGGAGAAAACAAACAATTTATTGCAAATACGCACCATTTTTACGACCAGAATCGGAAGGCACAAACAGTTGTTGATTTCGCTCTTGATAATTTCAATGTTTTATCGTGTTTGAAACTATATATATATATATATATATATATATATATATATATATATATATATATATATATATATATATATATATATATATGTGTGTGTGTGTGAGTGTGTGTGTGTCCTACACACATGTATATATATATATATATATGTGTGTGTGTGTGTGTGTGTGTTCTACACACATGTATATATATATATATGTTTGTGTACATATATATATATATATATATATATATATATATATATATATAAATGTATATATACATATAGATACGCAGATATATGTATATGTATTCATCTATATATATATATTACATTTATTTTGCTAATATATATACATATATATATATATATATATATATATATATATATATATATATATATATTGCATACATATGTCGCATGTATATTATTTCTATAAAAAGTCTATGCGTCTTTATGTTTATAGAAAATATAGAAAAGTGTATGCGTCTGTCTGTATGTATATATATATATATATGTATAAACGCACATATATATAGATATATTACATATATATTTTCGTACACACACATACACACCCATATATATATATATGTATGTGTGTGTGTGTGTGTAAATAATTTTTGGATTTTGCCGTTATTTGGTACTTTACACTTCACCTGACTATCCATTCACGTGAAATCACCTCTTTCTTCATCATGTTCCTTCTGTTCCCCTTTTTGTTATCAAGTAAGATGTGTGACTTACTTGCAGTTACATCAAATACTTTTGTTATGTAAAATCCGATCCCACAGTTTGCTAATCCCTACCCTCTGATGAGAAGGACTATGTTTCTTCGAAACTCCGCGGATTAAGGACTATCCACTTATTAAGTTTTTCCTTTTCAGATTAAATGTTTTTTTTAACTCTTTTTCTAAGTGTTTTTAACATGTTTTATTAATTATTTGCTCTTTATATATATATATATATATATATATATATATATATATATATATATATATATATATACGGTATAATCACGTTGACACACCAGTTCTCCCCATGTCATCGATGTTAAACAACATAGGATCTGGCCAGTACCATATGGGTTACCATTTTAGAATCTGGACGCTCTATGTACCGTGCAGATTCTTAGAAATTTCCAAATTGGTATTTGGACAGTGATTGCTTAACTGAAAGACATGTACCCCAGTCTTCGGTAAGGCATGTATCTAGGAGAAGGAAAATCTGGCATAATAACCTTCGGCTTACTGTATACTCTGTCATGCGGCTGTCGTCTTAACCGACAACAGTTTGATGAAATACAAAAAAAAAAAAATCGTTCACCACAAGGCATTTAATACAATAAATAGATAATCTGTGTGGCGGAAGCTCATACGTCGAAATCGGCAAGAGAGTACATCACACACACACCTTATTTTTAAATCATAAAATAAAACACATATAGTAATTTTACAACTTCATCCTGTATTTGTTTATTTGAGAAATACGTGATTAATTCAAATTAAATTATAATCACATCCTTACATTTGAAATAATAGGGCGATTAAATTCTACATATTCTTCATATCAAAATGTAGACAAGCGTCTGGTTAAATTAATCGATTCTGTTGTTGAACGTAAAGAGCCCATTTTACGGATTATATTGTTCGACTAGCATTTTCAAGTTGAATTCAAGTTTGAGGATATCTTTTTTGTTCATTAAATTGTTAGGTGTAATACAGAATAATTAATTAGAAACAATCGAGAAACACAAGAAACCTTGATTAAAACGAAAAGATTCAGCGTTCTTTGACGGAAAGGTTAATGTAAATACTTACAGTGAAAACACCGTAATATCCAAATCTTAAAATTACATTTTCCTTTTTTAATCGATATTATATCAAAATATATTAAAAGATATCTCCAATAAATCAAACTCACATGAACATTATTATTACCACTATTCCAAAGGAATTACTTAAATATTTGATGAAGAAATTTAAAATTTGTTTTTTTTTTTTAATGCTATACCTACGACTTATTCTTGGAAAATGACTGTAGCATGAGGAAAAAGTGTTGGAGAGAGAGGGGGGGGCGGAGATCGACTATCGTTAAGTTATTAGGTTAAAAGAGCATTAAACTGCTGTGGTGGTTAGGAAGTTCAGCTGGGACAGGTAGAGATATAGAGCTATAGGGAGGGGAAGGGGAGAAAAAGGGAGATAGAAAGAGGGGTAAGGAGAGGAGGGGGAAGAAATTCCAATTTAGGTTTTACGATGTTTAGATAATATACGATGGTGGGAGTTAGGCGAGTTTTTAGTTGTTCAACCAGACACATGGACATATAAAATAGATGAGGGAGAGAGAGAGAGAGAGAGAGAGAGAGAGAGGGAGGGAGGGAGGGAGAGAGAGGGGCAGTTGCATACGTGTAAGATGCGTTTAACATGTTAAGGGTTCATTTCAGGTTGTTCGTAGTAACTAAGATATATACATATATAGAAGTGTTAGAATAATTAATCGGAATCGCGAATAGAAAAAAATCAAAAATTTAACGCCATCTAAATTGGAAAAATACATGCCTAATTTCTGATTCCAAAATCGATTTTTTAAATATTTTTAAAAGGCAATTTTCCATTGCTTGTACTAATGATACATCTTTATTTTTAAACAAGCAGTGAAACTTAAGTATACATCTATATAATTATAAAACTAAAATGGCCTTGTAACGAGTGATGTAACCCACTTTCCGGTTTACGATATCCGGTTGCGCATGCACGCATAAACATTAACCTATAACAACGTAAACAAATAAACACAACTCTCTTCTTTTGCAGATTTTTACCTGCGCACTGAAATGTTAAGGTTGTTATTTCGAAAATAATATTTAACATCGGAACGGTCGTTTTTTTTGCAGCTATTCTGTATTACAACTATACTGTCGCTATTTTCTTACAAATAAACCACTTTAACCCGTTGACAAATATAAAAACAATTGAAGTACTGCCAACACTATTACTACCACTCTATATCCGTCCCCTTTCCTTCCTTCCTTCCTTCTTTTTAATTTTTTGTTTACATTTCTAGATGCAAAATAGTTGTGTGGGAACGGTGAATTTGTAGTTTACATTTACTAAGCTGTTTCAATATTAGTTTTATTTTATTTATTTACGCTTTATTTTTTGCTTCAGGTTTTGTTAATTATTTTTTAGATGTTAAGTTTCTATAACTTGGTTGAAGGATCCCAATATGAGTTTTTCATTCGTATATTTCTCATTGGTAGGTTCATGTGCGTTTTTGCTGCTAAATAACTTAGTCGGCGTTCGATTCGTAGGAAAATCATGTTTAATTTTCGATTATTGAGGGATTATTTGGAAAAATAGGTAACTTTGCACGAATATGGAGGATTTTTTCATGTTAAAGTGATCCGCCCGTGATTTTTAATTTTAATATACTTTAAAAGAAAATTTTCTGTTATGTCAAAAAATATATTTTCTTTACGTCACAAGTGACACGCTGATACATTAATTCTATAGCTAATACATCATATGATAGTCTAGTATTGTAATAACATTCAAACTTTTAGTATCGAATTTTCTTTTAGTCCTCCTGTCTCGTTACTCTCGTTACGTGTCTCGAGATACCTACGTCACCAGATACCGTCTGAAGCCCGATCCAATATTCAAGTGATTTTTTTTTGTTTCGAATCTACTTGCGAAATACGTAGATGGCGTTTCTCAGAGAGTTCACAGTTAATAGATTTCAAATGAATGGGCACGTTTTATTTCATTGGAACCGTTTTGTCTTGCTACTGTGTCCTCTGGAATCGTTAATGTTTTTTTTGTATCTTTCTTGGGTTTGGAAAAGTTAAAATAATATACGTGAATATCTCGCAATATATTTATCAAACCCTTAGATAAAATACATGAAGGGAAAACATTTACATGTTTGTCAAATTAAAATAGAAATAATAGCTATATTTAAAAGTACACCACTCACGATGATAATCTAGTGTTTGGCCGATATTTGTGAACCCACTAAGAAGAAAATAATTTTCTAATTAAGAATTGTGGGTCCGTAACGCATATAAACTTTTACAATAAATATCGATTGAAAATATCTCGTTGTTCAAGTGTCGTTTTAAAAAGTGGCTACCCCTCCCACAAAATTATATTTTTAAAAATGTCTTAAAATGTTAAGGATTTGTAAAACCCAAATAAAATCGATTTTTTTTACAAAGAAGTCAAAACTTATCTAGACCCGAAGGCCACTCGAGGATAATGATTAAAGGGTATTAATTAACTAATTGGATTATGAGATAGTAATCATAAGGTTTGGGGATTTTGTAAGTTAGATTACTTAGAGGGACGGTTCATCCAGAACTTATTTACTTTGGAGTTGAAGGCAATCAAATTGTAGTCAGCTGGATAGCGGCAAACGGACGTTATTCATGGAATCTACGTTTAGGTTTAGGCACGGATGAAAACTGTTGAAAATTATTGATAGTGGTTTCGGCTAGACGTGTGTTTTTTCGTGAAGTTTGTGCGAGGAAGGGGCCCTAAGATTGAAACCCAGGCGAAGACTTCGATGAAAATAACGATTAATTAGAGACAGGCTCACAACTCCACTTCTGTAAAGAAAAAAAATGCAGGGAAGTGAAAAGGGCATCCCTCACTAAGCCACGGAGTCTATTTTGAACTCTGTCAATTATTTTTATGAGTTATGTTGTATATTACCTGTTCTCTTCTCCCTAAGGTAAAACAATTTCATATACATGCTGTAAATTACCTATGATAGGGATAAAACATGAACAATACCAGTCCTAGGGTAGATAAAACAAATAATACATAGAGATGAAAGATTCCTCTCCCCTAAGAATAAAACATATGTTCAATATCTGCTTTTGTTTTTTCATTGTTTATACGGTCCCGAGCAACGCCGGGTAGCCCTGCTAGTCTATATATGTTCTCATTTTGAGTGTTCCTATTTACTTGCCTCCTGCGGAAAGTAAAGTTAGACACAAGGTCGTATTTTTATGCTGGGAATATCCAGCTTTATGAAAGGGGGACTCTGGGTCGGAACAAACTTAAAGTTGCTTCAGGTTAGAAGGATTTATCCTTCATTGAATGAGGAGAGTATAGCTGAAGTTCAGCATTGGGACAGATATCACATTTTGTTAACGTTTCGATCGATGTAAACTCCCACCGAAAATTATAGGCAGATCCTCGTATTACCAGAAAAATTTATTATATGATGTTATGAAGTGAATTTTTTCAAAATCTTAAGTCTGCAGTATTTACATTTTAAATCTATTATATACTTCTTTCTAGAATAACTTATCCTTTTCTTTTTCAGTGTTAACAACTAGTCCTTTATTTTCCATGTTTAAGCTTAAATATATTACTTTCCATGCTCATATTTTTCTATTGTAATCCATGATTTTTCCAAGTTTCTAATAAATTCACTTGTTCTTTGTTTAATTTGTGAAAAAAAATATTTGGCGGAAAGGTTGAAAATAAATTTGGAAAAAAAAACGGTGAGCGTTAGGTTTAAGTGTAGACAATGAAAAACCATGTGTTGGTAGCGAAAAAAAAAAGATAAAGACACGCCTATAGAGAGGATATGTAAAAATAGAAATAATGAACGGAAGATGATAGAGCCAAGTCAACAATTATATTGTTTATTATAACCAAGACAACGTTCGATAGCCTTGCTTGATTTAATATACATAAACTTTTCCGACAAGATGTCTTTTATTACTTGAAAAGACACTGACTAAACCATCATTCTATTAAACTTGTCCATCGTTAGTTTTTACCCCTCTAATAAAGTTTTGCCTCGTTCAAATCGAATTTTTTGGACAGAAACACATCCATCAAGACCACTTTTTATCTATTATCTTACCTAATGCAAAAAATAATCTTATTTTTCACGTATATATTCCATACATCACATACATTTTTAAAATGCAGATATGCTAATATCAATAAAAACGAGATTGAATAGAATATCTTTAGTCTGTGTGCCACTCTGTTCAACTATTTTTCTTAGAGACTAATGTGTCCTTCTGAATGGAATGGGGTGCCTTCTTTTCGTCAAAAATAACGCAGAGAGCAAAGTAGTATCATATACGTCCGCAAAAGAATTAATTGATATTAATCACGAAAATATGACATTTACTCTCGAAATTTTGTTAACCCCTTAGGCATAATAAAGATTAATTTTGTATCAAATTTAATTATAATGAAAAGTATCGAAAGTGTATTTTAGCAGTTTAGTGTACAGTTAAAAATTTATTTGGATTTGTATAGAATTAAAAATATGTGTATAAATTTAACCATATACAAATATAAAGTAGAACAAAATCGTGCTAACATTCTGTCGATTAGTAATAGCATAAGTTCAAACTTACTCCATCCATTCCTAATTATTGCAAGGACAACAGCACCAGCTCCTCCCTCTGCTTCAATAGTGTCATCAATGTAACAGGACTTCTAGACAACACTACAGGCCAAGATCACAGTGTAGTATCTGTTCTGATGCTACTCTTCATTTTGTTCGTCCTCAGTCAGTGAAGGAGAAATCCTTCACGACCGAGACAATTTCTATTTTTGTTACTATCCAAAGTGCCCCCTTTTGAGGAGCTGGATATTCCCCTCATTAAAATTGACCTTGTGTCTAACTCTGCTCTCGTGGGGAGGCAAGTAAATAGGACCACTAGTAAGCCAAATATACGTTCTCATCCATCTGACTTTGAAAGCAGCTGCAGCAATTTTTTTTTTCATATCGATTCCTAAGTGGATAAAATATCAAATTAGTTTTGTTTTTTTCAAACAATCACAGCAGAATAAGTATTCACTTCCAAGTGTTTTTGCTTTTATTATGACACTAGCATTGATACATGACGTTGCCTGGGTGGGCATGAAATTCGGTTTGGACAGAGCTGCTATACTAAGGATATTGAGTACCCCCCTCGAAAAGAACAAGAGAAGGAGGTGAAGTCAACGGCTTGGAATTTCAACAATGTTTTTACCGTCATAGATCTAGTATTTATTGAATTATATTTAAAGAAAAAGGGCACACCTATCTTTACTAGTTTACACTAAGCCCACAGTTGGAAATATGGCGATAGCCGGGCAAAGTCGGGTCAAGCAATGTATGTCAGTATGAAATAAGTAGATATAGGTTTAAAACTATCGACAGAAAACAAGATGGCGTTTATTTTTTTTTTGTGGAACCAATCGATTTCAAGGAATGTTTCTCGTGTAAATTACTGTGTCGCTTTCATGTAAAATGCCGTTGTCAAAGGAAAAAACAATTATCTTTCGATGCGGTTAAAACAAACAAACAATCCAAGCGAACACGCGCCATGTTTGACGAAGAGAAGAGAAAGCGAATGGCGTATTGGGTTTTCTTTTGATTATTTTTGGTTTTATTTGCTTTCAAACATGAAACAATAACGATTATTATTCATCACTATAGACGTGTACTTATTTTTTTTTCTTTTTGTTAGTAATTTTAACATATCTACTTCGGAATGTTTCTATGAATTTTGTTCGTTTACATCGGGTATTACTTGATAGTGTTTCTTTCTGTTTTTTTCGTGTATTATGTAATTTTAAAATATTTGATTACTCAAGAGAATTTTGTTATTGCTTTTCTAAACATCGTGTTTATTTTAATATACCGGTTTCAAATTAAAATCGGGTGCGTTTAGTGAAAACACAGAAAAGAAGCGTTCGAAGCAGCAGTTGTTTCTATGTTAGATGTTCCGAAGATAGTTAACAATACAAGCAGCAGAAACTGAAGGATTGGCACTCCGTTCTCTTATGTAATACACCTGATTCTAGTTAAAATGGCATACCCTATGCTACATAGAGTTCTTAATGCACCTTTGTTGGATATAAATATAGAAGATGCCTTCTTTAGGTTTTCTAGCGTGCTTTATAAAAGCATTTAAAATTGTCACAGTCTCTTGAAAATTCAGTATATTATTGCTATAAAAAATTGAAAATGGATGTAGGTCATTTTTATGATTAAAGTTTCAAATGATGAGCTACATTATTTTTGAAATACACCCTACTAAAGCCTAATTTGCAAAGCTGGTTAATTTAAAAAATATAATGAGAGTTTACAAGAAAAACCTGCAATACAATTTTGTTTTAAAAATGCCACAAAACAATTCTCCTTATGTTACATAAAAATATGACACAAAACTATTCTCTATACCTAACACAAAAATATCAATGCCACAAAACTATCCACTATATGTCACATAAAAATATAAATGCCAAAAATCTATTCTGTCACATAAAAATATAAATGCCATAAATCTATCCTCTACATGTTACTTAACAAATATAAATGCAACAAATCTATCCTCTACATGTTACATAGAAATATGAATGCCACAAAACTATCTTCTATATGTTACATAAAAATATAAATGCCACAAACTATCCTCTACATGTTACATAAAATATGAATGCCACAAAACTCTTCTCTATATATTACATAAAAATATAAATGCCACAAAACTATTCTCTATATGTTACATAAAAATATAAATGCCACAAAACTATTCTCTATATGTCACGTAAAAATATAAATGTCACAAAACTATCCTCTATATGTTACATAAAAATATGAATGCCAAAAAACTATTCTCTATATGTTACATAAAAATATAAATGCCACAAAACTATTCCCTATATGTTACATAAAAAATATAAGTGCCACAAAACTATCCTCTATATGTTACATAAATATAAATGCCACAGAACTATCCGCTATATGTCACGTAAAAATATAAATGTCACAAAACTATTCCCTATATGTTACATAAAATATAAATGACAAAACTATTCTCTATATGTTACATAAAAAATATAAATGCCACAAAACTATCCTCTATATGTTACATAAATATAAATGCCACAAAACTATCCGCTATATGTCACGTAAAAATATAAATGTCACAAAACTATTCTCTATATGTTTCATGAAAATATAAATGCAACAAACTATCCTCTATATGTTACATAAAAATATAATTGCCTAAAACTTAGCCTCTATATGTTACGTATAAATTATAATTCTTACTGGACTTTTGCTGGTTATAAACATAGAAGATGCCTGCAATAAGTTTAATGGCATTTTTACACGTGAATTTATAACTGGCATAGCATTTGGAGATGCCTGACTACTTTTTTATGATTTAAGGTTCAAATAAAGCATTCCCCACGATGTTTCGTGTTTGCAAGTTTCAAACAATATTTTATTGCATATGGTTATTTCTAAAGTATCTTTTGGCCCAAATACATTTCTGTAATTCACCAGCTGTCGCAATCAGTTTTTCGTAAGGTGTATTCGAATTCCGACTGTGGCTGTTCCTGTGAACTTGAAATTACAAAAAAATGGTCACTAATCTCGAAAAATGTATAGCAATAACAATATATTAATGAGGTAACGCCAAATTTGAGTGCCTGAATAAAACAAGTTAAGAAACTTATTGAAATCACCTAGTAAGCGGTAAGTAATAATCTGCTCCAAGGGATCCTTGTCTTGTTGAAGACATACTTTTTGATGAGGACAAAGCTAAGTATAACATTGCGTATTACAGAAAACTTATAGAGAATAGTTCTTGTAGCATTTTAAGACATAATTTTCTTGCATATCTTTGCTCTAAAGCGTCCCTACGTTAGGATTACATTTTTTTAAATTCACCAGCTTCGACAATCAGGCTTAATTATGGTGTATTTAAATGGCGTTTGTAGTTCTTCATTTGAAGAATTGCTACCTTGTGACTTTAGCTTATTTTCCTAAGCTGAAAAATACCTAAGAAGCGGTCGTTATTAAAAAAAACAAACAAAACAAATTGAATAGACGAAAAAGATGGTGACGAGTATCAGTGATACGCTCACAGATGAGGACTTCTATGTAAACAGTAAAACAACTGGGTTGCAGCCGGAGTAGATTATTTCGAAGGTGACTATAGTTTCATCTGTGTAATATCAATAAAAGTGAATACACGAATATAATATTGTTACTTACTGAAGGCACCTCACAACTGTACACATGAGATCGGAGCGCACTTTGTCATACCACTGCCATTACAAACGTAATGTAATCTATTTTCTTTCCATTACACCCAGCGGCGTTTGTGCGTTAGAATATATTGTCTACATATTAACCACTATTGCTAATGCACATTTACCTGCGATGAAAGATAGGTGTGCACGGACGACCAGATCTCACTGTGTTATTCTATGTAATATAAAGATTTTTTTATTCAAAATATTAAAACGAACCGGCTTCTCTACTGAATTTATGTTTTCTACATAGTTATATTCTCAATGAAGTTTAAGCCAGCGCTGAACTTTGACGGTGCACGGCCATCCGCAGCTTACTTTTTCCTACCTGGGTTTTCTCGAAGGTAATCTTCTCATGCTTTATGTACTCGAAATGGTAAAAGCTACGATGTGGGTAGAAACACCATTAAACAGATCATCCATTTCCGTTCTATTATTCATGTTCCTGCACGGATTATGGAGCGCATAATCAATGCCCTTTTGCTAGAGGATAACGTAGCTTTACAAACGTGCATGGCTCGTGCTACGTAAAGCCGGCGCCGTTCGAAAATAAAGTCTCATAATATTTTCAGCAACATGTTAAAAGCTACGGGGAAAGTACGATTAAAATGAGCGACATTTTCTACTCCAGAATCTTTCCCCGCGATTCGCAATGCACTTTTTTGAGATATCAATAACAAGATTTCATGACAGGACTCTCCATTTTTACCGTCTTTTGCTCTCAAAATCTCTGAGAGATAAGATTTTAAGTAATAAATACATAATTGAAGATATCATTCAAATGCAATTTTCAATTCATCAGATTTATTCCGGCGAAATAAAATAAAAGCATTACTTTTTAAACGCCTTCCTTCAATCCAACTTTTTTTATATTTCACGTAATATTTCCACTGTTAAACTAACAAGCGGTTCGCACATGCCGTTTCAATTAAACCCTTAATATACACAATCCTGGTTTTGTTAGTAAGCGATCATGTAACCATAGAAAAAAGCGAATACTTTTGACATACCTGCTGGGTCGTTGTTATTGCTTTCTATTTATTTTCGTTTTTACATCTGTGCGTTGCGAACCCCGGTAGTTGTTTATCTTTTGATTATCGTGTATCATGATTGGTACATTTTGATTTAGTGCAAGATGTTTAACGCAGATACAGTCGAAGAAAAACAAAATATGAAATTCGACTCATGTTTTTGTTATTTGAAAGCAAGATATTTATTCAATGTAATGTCCACGCAACGCTTGCATATTGTTTTTTAAGTATCTTAGTTACACATATAGTTGACATAAGCCTGCCGTTGCAACACGTGCTTAAAATCTCGCACGTCATCATAAGCCATATATCCACCTTGGGTGTCACAAGGGTTTCAGTTTTGCCTTGAATGTTCGCTTTTTCCCCCTCTCATCTTCCGCTGTGATGTAAGCTCGCGCATAATCTTTGAAATTTGCAGACGTGTCATGCGTCTGCCGCTACAAAATAGGCGTCGCCCGCTTTCTTACATAGCTCTTGATGTAAAAAGAAGCTTTACAGAACTTTATTAAAACCTGCGCCGCGGTGATAAAAGAAGTGAAAATAAGGACAAAGTTTAAAACGAAATATGAGTAAATAAATCTGAATAATACGTTTTATTATAAAATTCGTTCGGCATTTTCATTTTACTTTTTTTCTACAGAAGTACGAATGCGTTATGCCTACAGTTTAGCATTGTTTTAGAAATGTTATGGTTTGGGGCTGGATGAGTGCTGCAGGTATTGGCGAGTTACATCTCATTGAGAGAAACATTAACTCCAACATGTACTGTCAAATACTGCAGCTGAGCATGATTCACTACCTCCCGAGACTGGGTCGCGGATCAGTTTTCCAGCATTACAATGCAAAAAGAAAAAACACACACACACACACATAAAAGACAAGCACTGTTTTACTGAAGAGACTAAGGATAAAAGTGATGGACTGGTCAAGCAAGTCTCCATACTTGAACCCAATATCACCTCTTTTTATGCATCCTCAAGCAGAAGGAGGAGGTGCGCAAATTTTCAAATATCCACCATCTCCCCGCCGTCGTAATTAAAGGGGTAAAGAGCATGCCATTGATCTCATTTGAAGCTCTGATACACTCCATACCACGGTGAGTAAAAGGCAGTTTTGGATAATGATGGTGGCCACACAAGATATTTAAAAGTTTACATGTTGTGTGTTAATATAGTCAACTTTTCGTAAGGAGTATACTCACTTTTGTTGCCAGGGAATTAGTTTTATCACTATATTTTGACTTATTTTGAGAGGGAAATGAATTAACTCTGTTATCAATGCTGCAGACAGACTACTTTTCATTGTGTCAAAATATTATATTTTCATTGTTATCACATGAAAAGGCATACTTAAATATTTGAAATGTGAGGGGTGTACGCACTTGTTTGATATACTGTGTATGTAAACTACTCAGTCTAATATGGTGAGATTATTCGAAACAACAGTAGTTAATCTAACGTTATGTTTACTCTAACGGTCCAGTTTGTCGTTAAATGCCAGTCTCCTTTGGCGAGATTATTGAAGACAATTATGGTTGACACCTGACTCGAAGGGTAGAGGAATTATCTGTACCCCCATGCCGTAATCGGCTATCAACGTATTAAGCAACAATATAGGATTTAACCTTTCTGCCACAGTACCCTTTGGCCGTATCGTTTATCTTCGGAAGTTCCGCCACCTAAGGTGAGCGCATTTTTCATTTCCTAGTTATACTTTCAACCAATATACTTCAATCCGAACAATTAGAAGCCCCAATACTTAGTGTCTTGCCCTCACCATCTCTTAAAACAAAGTGAACTTGGGTAACCTGAAAATTGTATTCGTGTCTCAAATGTACAATAAAAAATTCGCTGTTATCCATTTACTCAAATTCTACATGGGAGTATTATAAGTAATTTAAATGTACATCATTGTATAGTGGACGCTTATCTACTTCAGCAGCGGTAAGTGTGTCAGAAACTGGCGTTACGAATACGTGAAAAATATTCAATAATTCGACCCCCTGTCTTTCCTAACTTATAACTACTCAAAAAAAATAATTCAAACCCTATTTTTTTTTCAATTAAAGGAGCAAGAACCAAGGTTTCATTTAAAGAGAAAAAAATTTAAAAAAACAACGTGGTTTAAAAAAAACAGGTTTTAAACTTCAGACTTTGCAGGATAATTTCTAAAAAATACTTCTCTTTTTTTAAATTGTAATATATTATTTAATGATCTCTTATCTTCAATTTGTGATATATAGAATTTGGTGAGTAAATTAATTATTTACTTTTTAATAGAAATTTAAAAATAAGGGCGTAAATTTAAAAAAAAAATTGTTGTCTAAAATATTATATTCAGTTTATTTGAAAGGGCAAAACATTTTACATTGAGCCTGAAAATATCGTAAATATTAAATCAATAGAAAAATGTTGATAGATGTTTTAAGTTTAAACATTGAAAAATACTTAACTCGAAAAATTCAATTGATTTCATTACTGTTTTTAATATAAAAATAATGTTTCTATTATTTTTTAAACAACTTTAATAGTTTATTTTGAAGTAAATTCCATAAAGAAAATAAACAACGCACTTTTAAAGGAGAAATTACGAGTGTTTTAATATTTTATTCGCAATTTCCTGTTAGGGGTGTCAAAAATTCCCCCCAAATTCTGATACACATACACCAGCGGCAATGAATCAGCTATGTATTTGTCTTATAAAGTTTTAAGATTAAAAAATAGTGAAAGCCAAGCAATGTTGTCTTTCTTTTCTTGGGCCTCATGACTTATCCAGGCATGGGAGCCACTGGCAAACAGGGGTTAAGGAATATAAGGTGACGGAGTAATAATAGTTAATTGTATAAATTGGGGATAATTTGATTATTCATGGGGACGTGTCGACAAGAACCTGTTTCTATTGGATTTGAATTATATCATGTTATAGTCTACCGGGAGCCAGAACAGCAGAACTTTCTTCCACAGGCGGGCAGTTCCTGGCAAGAAGCTTCGTTCATGGGATTTACGTTTAGATTTAAGCACAAATAGATAGTGGACGAAATCGTGTTTAGTGGTTGTAGGTAGTCGAGTTGTTTTTTTTTTGTGAATGGTTGTTTCTTGCTATTCGAATTCTAAATTAATTATGACTCTAAAGATTAATATTTCAGTGTTCGATATCAGCTCTAAAAGAATGTCATCAACATATACAAAAAATAAAAGCAGCAGAGATTATTTCAAACTTTACAAATACAAATAATATTATAATTCACTCAGAATAACCCGTGCTTGGAATAACGTGTGTCTTTTTTGTTTTTTAGTTTTTTTTAATTGTAAACCTGTTGTAATACGCAAAAATAATAATATTCATAATAATAATAATATTCATAATAATAATAATAATAATAATAATAATAATAACAAGACAATATATAATAATCTATATATAATATATAATAATAACAAGACAATATATAATGATATATATATATATATATATATATATATATATACAATATATAATAATAACAAGAAAATATAACGAATAAGCGACAAGATAATATAACGAATAAGCGTTAGAGGGAATGAAGAACACCGAAACTGCATATTTACAAGTTCTACACCCCCATCATGCATCCCTCCATTGTTTCATCACCGACACCCCCCCAAAAAAAAATGATACCAAAGGGCCGAGAAGGGTCAATAAGGACTGAAAGACCGAGGAGCGAGCGCCAACCAGATACCGGCTGGACAAGCGCAAAGAGAACTGGGACCTTGGGGAGGCTGAGTGCTACTCAAATTCCAGCATAAACCAATGGCCACTATCAGCGATAAATCAATGGTAAGCGGCTGTTGCGATGATGCAAATTCATTTGCAAATGCTATCGAAGGAGGTGGAGAGGTCTGGACGTCTGGGGGGACTTGTTGTCACTCAGCTTCCAGAGAATACCACAGGTCTCCAATCAGATCGTTTGTTGACTTGTGTGAATCAATAATTATAATAATAATAATAATGATAATAATAATAATAACAATAATAATAGTAATAATATCAATGATCAGAATGATGATGATGATGATGATGATGATGATTATGATGATGATGATGATGATGATGATGATGATGATGATGATGATGATGATGATGATGATGATGATGAAGAAGAAGAAGAAGAAGAAAACTGGAGATATTTATTATTCTTAATTCAGAATCGGGCATTGCTTTTACTGTGCAAATACAAATTTACTAAAATAAAAGTTAGAGTCAAAAGCTTATTCATAAAGTCTAGGCACCGCCAAAAATGGCCGAAAAATCAAGTTGTTGTTCTTTTAAACGTAATTATACTTATTAAACTCAATTATTTCTGAGTAACTGTTTTTTTCCAGAAAGATAAAACCCTGAATTTTATCATATAGAAAACAAAATAATGTAAAACTTTTTCTACTATTTTTAAATAAATTTTAAATGTTAAATTTTCCCCAAAAGTTAACGTTTGACATCTTTTGTCTTGCACAAAAAACGTACATAAATATTTTTAAAAAAGGTTTTTGAAATAATTAATTTATTGATTTGTTGTCTAACTAAGATTTAGGATGATTTTCCATGAGAATATGCAAAGATATTATAATATAAGTACCTGGATTTCAAATAATTCCACTTATTCATATAGGCAACAAGTTACTTCGCGTCGATCTAGAGTCTAGATCGACACTGTTTACGTTTATATTCGATAAAAAGCAAACTATGGAAGACCAAACAGGCCAAAAAACTTATTTTTCAGTAACGAAAATTTCAATATATTATTAACGCTGAGGCTGACCAGTACCAGATGGGTGACCATTTGTATGAGTTTGGTTTTTAATGTGTATGTGTGTGAGGGCCAGGCTCCCCAAAATGGGGGAGGGGCAATTTAAAGCAGAATAAAAAAGTATTTCAGCGCGTTTGGTCCACCGTAGTCGAAAGGCGGCAAACGTTTTCAAACGGGATCGAAAAAATGATGCTACTTTTAACACAAAGGGCACAATACTTATCGATTTTTTTTGTATCGATTCTTCAAAGCATGCCCTGTTTAATGATGGTCATGCATTATTCGGCTCGCTAAAAAAAAAATTGTTAATTTATTTATCAAAGATTTTAAAATGGCCTTTTTCGTATAAATATTTTTTTTTGTTTTGCTTAACTTAAATTAATTATTTTACTTAACATATTAACCGAATTTCACACTTCAAAACTCAAAAGCGGGATCATTCAACAAAATTGAAGTTCTGATATGCAGACGTAATAATAAGTATGCAAACCATTTTTTTAAATCTATATTTCTGTCCCTTACAACAACACAATATGTTGTGTTCGGTTTCAGATGATTATTTTAAGCATATTTTTACCACCTCAAAACAAGGGGGTGTTTGTAAGTAATATATATATATATATATATATATATATATATATATATATATATATATATATATATATATATATATATATATATATATATCGTTTATGTAAAATAAGTACACTGTTATAAAGTTCATTCTTCTCTTAATAATCGCTGAAAATTTCCTATTGATCGGATACTTATCTGATTTTTGGTAGATTTTTAAAAAGACGGTCCGTCAAAAAGTACTTACCTGCCCCCCCTCCAGTTTTGGCGGTGCCTAATAAAGTTCCATTAAAAACTGAATAAGCTCCGGAAAAATAGTATAAGACTCTATTCAATATAATATTGTATACCAGATACTATAACATTTGTCATTTACATCAATGATAATGTTTTCATTCAAATTAGGTTTCCATGACCCCAACCCGCGAAAATAAAGAATGACCGACGGCAAAGGATAAATAATTGAAGCAAAAAAGAAAAAAAAGACCCAACATGAACAATGCTACTAACATATTTTTCTTCTTCCCCAAGGTTTTATTTTTTTACGTCTTTCATTTGCATTTCGATATTTGGTTGTAAACGAGAGCTATCGACCGCTTGGTATATAAAGATTAGAATATTAATGACAAAAAATAGCATCGTTTTCATTACCTTTCAATCACGATCTAGACAGATACGATGAAATTTTAACATTATATATATATATATATATATATATATATATATATATATATATATATATATATATATATATATATATATATATACTTACAATTTGCTTGACTCTTCCGGCCTTGGCAGACGTGTTTTAAATATTCTCTCCAGTGCACATTTGAACTTTTCTTTTAATGATTTTGAACTCATTCCATTTGTGATTTTTTTTTAAGGAATTCTGCCTTTAGGATCATTTTGGATCATCTCCTTTGGAACTTACCTGTTGGATTGGAAGTGTTTAATTCGACCGTGTTTTGATTTTACCATTCTTGGATTTTTAACCCTTCACCGAACTATCCATTCATGTGAAATCTTTATATCATTTTTTCTTTTACCTCCTATTCCCCTTACCTCACCCTTTTTTTTAACCAAGTAAGATCTCTGACTTAATTGGGGTTTCATTAAATACTTGTACATGCAAAATCCGATCCCGGATTTTGCTAATTCCTGCCCTCTGATGAGAAGGAGAGTATTTCGTCGAATCTCCGCGGATTAAGGCTATCCATTTATCTTGTGATTCCTTTTTAAAATAAAATATAGGTTTAACTCTTTTTCAAGATGTTTTTTTACAAGTTTTATTAATCATTTGTTCATATTATAAGCTCTATTTCCTTTTCGGTTTTATTGAGCTTTTACATCTTATTGAAATTACTTTACTTGTAAATATAAACTCTTTAAAATTTATAATATATTTTAAGCTTACCATTTTGATTACCTTGATACATTATTGTAATTTATATATATATATATATATATATATATATATATATATATATATATATATATATATGTGTGAGTGTGTGGGTGTGTCTGTGTTTGCGTGCGTATGTATCCATTCCTATGTATGCATGTATGTATGTATGTATGTATGTATGTATGCGTGTGTTTGTGTGTGTGTGATTACCTTTTATAATTTAGTAATACTTGTTTGTTACTTCGCAATAAATTGTATTTGATTAAAATAATAATAATTGAGTGAGATGCAATTTTGTAGTGCTACTATTTTTACGTAGGCATCACCGCGTATCAAGGTCAAAAAGTCACTCGAGGATAAGGATTAAAGAGTTTACAGTAGACCTTTGACAACATAGTAATTGTTAGTAATGGAAATTCGGTAAATTTGTTAATAAGTGGGGGCTCATTAAGAACTTGTTTACGTTAGACTTGTAGGTATTCATATTGTAGACAGCTGGAAAGCAGGAAAACGGAAGAGAATTCCACAGGCGTGGAGTTCTAAGGCAGAAGCTTTGTTCATGGAATCTACGTTTAGGTTTAGGCACAGATAACGAGTGGGGAGATTATTGCGAATATAACATTTTGGATACATAGTAAACCGAGATTGAGACCGAAATCTAGAGAGAAAATAAAGTAGACGGCCGCAGAGAATGAATCACATTTACAGCACGGCCGAATATACTCTGATCCCATTCTAGAATAAGTACCCTCTGCCAATGTCAGTTACATTACCATAGTGTTAGGATATATGACATAAAGAAATTAAATGTAGCATATGAAAATGAAAAGTTAAGCGTACATTCAAGGAACAGGAACAATTCGAACATACTTCCGGTTGTTATGACATGCGCAATATATATTAATGGGAGAATACGCTGTAATAACGAAATGACGGACTCTAAGCGAAACGTACTAGCCGTTAAAGATATCAAAATTATACACGCTGCTTGTATTTTAAACTAGACATAACGTTGCGCTTATAACAAACTAGTAGGAATAAACGTTGTTGCCTGGACAAGATCATTACGGCAATAGATCCTCGCGGTATAACCCATTGAACAACTTTATTATTTTTCTAAAAGTGTTTAATCGTATCGAATACAGCGGCATTTAAAAACTCACCAACAATAACAAATTCTAAATCGATACAATATTAAATGACTGGATAGATTTAATTGCTATAACACTGTTTCAACAATGCAATAATGAAACTCTTTGAATTTCTCCAACTGAAGTGTGCTTTACGCTAGGGGCAGATCAAGGTCATTGAGTGAGAATTGCGTTCGTGAGTAGGTAGATGTGTATTTTCCATTAGAAAATCTCTCTTATATATGTGAACGTGTCGCAGTGCACACCTCTATTTTTTTTCTGCGGTCACCTCATTTTATAAGTGTGCATGTATGCGTGTGTTCGCGGGTGGATGAAAGCGTGTTGCTATGTGGGCATGTGTGTGTGTTTCTTGTATTGACGTATAAAATAGTTCCTAGTTTGAGAGCGCTATGTCTAGCGTCTGTTTTCTGGCAGGGAAACTGTTATTGAATCATAATTTTAAGAGTTTTATGTTTTGTCTATTATCACCGTCGTGATACTCTATTAAGATGATCATAGCATTTTATATTGAAAATAATATAACGTAATAACTATAATTTAATACACACAAACCCACACACGAAACTATAAACATATATATATATATATATATATATATAGAGAGAGAGAGAGAGAGAGAGAGATGCATATACAAACACACACACACACACACACACACACATATATATATATATATACATGTATATTTGTATAATGAGTTATTGTCCACTGAATAATAAAACGGCGTTGTTGTTTTTTTTTATAATAGCTGTTTTTATAATATAATATAAACCACCGCTCTAGATTTTTTTTTAATAAACAACGCAAATATAGAAAATCCAAAAATCAACGACATTTGTGTTCTTCAATAATAACTCACGGATATTTATATATATTTCTGGAAGTATAATTATAATATCGAACTAATTTCGCTCCTTCTGCCTGTCTCTCTCACTCCTATAAGAAATATTCCGTTTCTAGTTTCGAATATTCCTCAAAATATTAATTGCATTTTCACTGCTAATTTCCAAAATAAAAACATGTAGTAACTGTTTGCATTAAATGATAATTAATAATTATAGAATTATATGTTTATTTAATTTTTTTTATTTGCTGTATTTTTCAGTTGATATTTATTAAAACGTGCGCCATTATATGTAGGTTTTAGTCATTATATAAGTATTTATCCAGAAATAGATTATGTTGCGTTCTGTGCACTCAGTATATTAAACTGCGTGGACAAATCGTCGCCGGACAAGTTTACCGACGAGTGTATATTTGGAATGACAACAAAAAAACTCGACTATTTACAAAAGAATTCGAGTTTATTTTAAACAATCTTTCTTTACACTTTGGTGTCGGTTGTCACTGACTCCACTAGCGAGGAGAGAGGTGTTGTTAAAGATAGGTGGCGTGGCAGAGGTGTTGACAGATGACAGACTTGTTCTGACCGCGTCGGCCGGCTGCTCTTTTTTGTAAAACCAAAACATATTTGTTTATATTGGTATCGGTCAGGTTTCTCTAGCCCCAGCTGCGAATATCAGCTGCATTCCGATCTGGTCATTAAATATTTGTTGATGTTATTATTTTTGAATCATTCAAATACAATAATCCACAACCGTTGTTTTCGATTTTAGGCTAATTTCCTTTTCTTTGTTTGGCCTTGAAACATCACCGCATTCCAATTATGTGTGTCACTAGCTCAGGTGACGCTCGTGTCCAACATTCCATGTTGCCATGTTTAAAACGTGACCCTCACATCACGTTCTTGGCTTACCTTTCCGATTTCTTCACGGCCTTTCCCCTTATAATACAACAATTTTTCCTGAAATTCTTCTTCTTTAAATGAGTTGAAACAGAAACATAGATGAAGATAAGAGTAATCTTCAATAAATTGATAAATTTTTTACAGACTTTTAAATTGTCGTAGACACTTGAATATAAATCGTGTTATTTCAGTACATCTTATGATATGTCTGGCTAATTTGTTTGATTTCTGATTCAAATAAACAAATAAACAGGAATTGAAATACGTTCTAGTAAAGGCAGGTCATCACAACTAGTGCATTTCATAAAAAAAAACAATATTGACGTAAGAAAAGTTTAGACTAATGACATTCTGTTTAAAACTTTGGAAAATGTCACAAAATCGTGGGGAATGCTTATGAGTATTTTTGGCCAACTTTGCTAAAATTGAGGTTCAGTTTTTTGCGTGAAAAAAATAATCAAGAAATGCAAAAAAAAATTGTGAAGGGATAATAATAATAATAGTTTTGGAAGAGTAAGAAATTCGGAATATTAAAGTTAGTTGGCAAAATATTGAATTAATGGAGAAAGATCAAAACAAAACGTGAACAGTTAGACAATGTCTTGGAACTGCGTGAACAATTATTCGCGAGTAACTGAAAATGTTGAAAATCTGGGCGACGTTTGAGCCGAGGGTGCTCAAGAAGGTTAGAAAGGAGGCGTTGTCATTAGAACAGGAAATGGCCGAGCATATCATTTCAGATCCCACAGTTTCTGATACTAAGATGACTTGCAATGAAAGCTAGATCCACTCTAATGATTCAAAGAATAAGAGAGTTTCTAATGGAAGCATGTTTGTCCTCACAGACCCAAGAAGACCAGAGAACATGCACCCAGAAAATAATGATGATTATTTATCTTAACAGTATAGTGCATTATCTACATATACTGGGCCTCCACTATTAAGACAGTCAGTACTGTTGTTCAGGAAGAGATTTCGTCAGAAACCGGCCAGCACTTGTAAGTTGGGTCATTAACATTTCGACCAGGTCAATGCATTAGTATACAACTACATCCATGTCACCGACTTTTTTACAACAATGTTTATGAAGATACTTCGTCACCGTTCTTATAGTTGAGGTCTTGCTTTTTGTAAATTCAATGAATATATTTATAACTTTAGATTAAAAAAAAAACTTCCCACAATTACGTCCACTCGAGCTGTTAATTATCTAAATGAATAATATTGTCAAAAATAGTACAAATAAGGAAAATATACTGATTTAAGCAATCTATCTATTTATCTGTAAAAGTGAACGTGTCTGTGTATCTGTGTGTCTGTGTACATTTCCCTACGAAATAACTCTGTAAATTTTTAGTCTACAGACTCGAAATTTGATATACAGGGTAGTGCGATTTGGGAAATCGATGTGATCGGTTTTTGGCCAGAAATTTTGCGATTAATGGGTCAAAGTTCAACGATTTGACCTTTGAGAACTCTACCAAACTTCTCCGACAATTTTGGGTCTACGCACTTGAAATTTCAGATATAGGTGAATAACTTAATAACTTGATTTGAGCCCGAAATAATAAATGTGAAGGGGTCATAATGGGGGTCAAAGTTTAATAAAAATTGACCACTGCGGTCTCTTCCAAATTACTCAGACAATTTCTGGTCTAAATATTTGAAATTTTACATAAAGGTTATTAAGAGATAGGGCACGCTTTTTCATCAGTGTCGATCGAAAATCTGTAGTTACCAATATATAAATGTATGTATGTATGTCTGTTGGCATGTCTGCCTTAAACTTTTAATAGATGCGACGGATTTTACCAAGATCAGTATCGTTTTAAAGATCGATCTTTCATACGACAAATATAGAAAAAATTGCTCAAAACATTAATATCTTCTCCTTCAACTAGACACTTTTCTACAGTGGTCATTTTTTCGCCGATACTTTTTAATGTTATCCTCTCCTTTAGATTGTCTAGCCTCATTTTTTTTATAACGTTTCCGGTGTGACGGTGGTCGTGACAGCATAAACGTTAGGTTTTACCCCGTTCATTTCCTCCTTTACGGTAAGGGTTCGAGCTTTCCTTCCTACTACCACTTTTTTTGCTCATCATACACATCCAACCACCCGAGCAACGTCGGGCTGAGATGCTAGTAATAAATAATAAAGATATATGCATATAACAAACTAGCTTTTAATTAGTGAACATGTTAAAGCGACCACGTTTATTTGTTCTAAATATCAAATGATACTGAAAAAATAAATAAAGGAAAAACAATGTAGATTTTTTCACACAAGAATCACATCTTATAAAGGCACGGAGGCCACTCGAGGATAAGGGCTAATGGATATACAGTAATCAATGTGATTATAGCATAGTAAACATAAGTAGAGGGCATTTTGTAAATTGGATTATTTAGATGGACGGTTCATCAAGAACTTGTTTACGTTTAAATTGGAGACGATAAGATTGTGGTCAACTGCAAAACAGGCAATTGGACGAGAGACGTGTAGGGCTTAGTTAAGTGTTCTTTGTTGAATCTAAATTTAGATCTAGGCACATACAAGGAGTGTGGGATATTATAGATAGTTGTTTTAGCCAGACGAGTGTCTTTTCCTGAAAGTTAGCGAGGGGGGCATTAAATTTAAGTAAAATTACTTGCCGTGATTAAAAGTATTTTAACTGAAAAACTAGTATAAATATGACAATGTACAAATCAAAAATAAAAAATGGCGAAGATGTTAAAACGAAAAAATCTAGTAGATAAAAAACAAAAAAATTAATAACGATTATCAGAATTTTTTTGTAAAAAATAGGAAAATAATCGAATTTATTGTATGTGTTTACAGCATGGTTACATATTGAGCGAGACGGGTAGGAAAATTTGTTGAATTTATGTACTATGTAAGTTATTGTAATGCAAGCAATTGATAGGTTTTATGGTGAGCAACTGCTCAGTAAGCGACTACAAATTCAGCAACGACTTACTTACTGATCGAAACCTTTTCAGATTTTTTAACATACATAAATTTGTCAGTAATTTTCGTATATTAATATATATATACATATATATATGTATATGTATATATATATATATATATATATATATATATATATATATATATATGAGCAAACAGTTAATACAATATGTTAAAAAACACTTTGAAATGAGTTAAACACATATTTAATCTGAAAATGAAACATTAGATTAATGGATAAATCGATAGTCCTAATCCGGGGAGTTTCGACGAAATACTCTCCTTCTCATCAGAGGATAGGAATTAGCAAAATGTGGGATCGGATTTTGCATGCAGACGTATTTGATGAAACAACACATAAGTCAAAGATCTTACTTGAAAACAAAATAAGTTAAGCAGAGGGAATATGGTAAAGAAAAAGGTGATTACACATTAATGGATAGTCTGGTTGAGGATAAAAAAATCCAGTGAGGGTAAAATCCAAATGTAAAACTTCAAGAAAGTTTTAAAAATTCCATTTGTACAAGTAAAATCCAAGGGAATTCCCGTAATTGGAAAAAGATGGTCCATAATAACCCAAAGGCAGAAATCCATGGAATAATTCACAAACATGTGTACAAGGAAAAAAATAATATTAATAAACGAAAAATAAGATGTGCGTTTCACTCTACTTCCGAGACATAATTATAAATTAAAAAGATCTAGGAAGAAAGAGGAGAGAGAGAGAAAAAAAGGAGAGATAAAAAAAAATGATAAATTTAAATATAAAATAAAGGGAAACAAAAGTCAAAACGATCCAGACAGGAAATGTTAAAGGCGCTAAAATATATATATAGGGCAAAATAATATAGGTCAACTGAAATGTACAGGTTATCACTTAAAAATATGTCAGCAAGAGTTATTAAACGACACTAAAAGGAAAATAAAAATGAAAAATAAAAAATAAAAATATATATATATATATATATATATATATATATATATATATATATATATATATATATATATATATATATAACTGATTAGCCCAAATAAGGGCGACACTAGAGTCTTGAACTTCCGGTTTATTGGCTTTCGTGACGCCTGCTACCTGCTATGTTGTCTGGCAGTGAAAATAATTATGTATTGTTTTACACATTCTGAACCTACTTATTGCTCGTCAGGATAGGCTTGTCGTGATGGCATTTGAGACGAAGGTAGGTGCATTCCACTGTAAGATTTCCTTGCGGTTTGCTGGATCTATGATATTTAATAAAACTTTCTTGTGACCGGCGCGTTTTTTTGCCTCGCATGCAAGACGTTCGGGTTTCGAATCCTTAGTTCGAATGTGTCTTACTCATGAGCCCAAATGAGTGCGAAACTCGAGAAATTTGTTGGCTTTCGTAGCTCTTGGTTAATGCAACTTTGTCTGGCAGTGGAAATAATTATATATATATATATATATATATATATATATATATATATATATATATATATAAAGGGAGATAATTTATATACTACTGTGATTAAATGTCTGTTTCAGAGTAAAACATACATTTTTTAAGAGAGTTCAATGTATACTTGAATATATTCTTGGAAAAAAAGTTCTCGTTCGATTTTAATACGTATGCTAAAGGAATGGTACTATAATTAAAGGTAAGATAAATAGGACGAAATAACGTTTTTTTTTTAATTTTTAGAACCCACAGCTGCTCTTACCTATGCTTATTATACTGTAAGGAATACCTATTTATATCAAGTTGGTAAAACCCTATGTTTATACCTTACTTTAAACACTATATTATAACACTAATATTAATAATACAATTAATACTTCGCCTGACAACAATATTTTTTTGCTTTTTTTATCCAAACATAAATCGTATCTGAATTGATTTTGTTAATAGTTGACTCACAGTGTATGTAAACCTTGTATATCAAATATGTTTTCCATAGATTATCCGGGTCACTTTAACCTCAACTTTACAGCTAAGTGGATTGTATGTTTTATAAGCAATCCATATTCTAGTATATTTCGATTGCTTTTGCATGAATGGAAAATTTATTAAGTATACAATGACTTACTAGAAATTGGATATGCTACGTTAAATGCAATATTGCATTATTTTGCAATATTACTTGCTATTCAAGATCGAATGTTCACGTTAATGATACAGACAATAAGTATCGATTAGGGAGCAGCTACCGCATATAGCCATTGTGGTTTCAATTGCTTTCTATCGAATACTAGCAAATGTTACTATTAAAAAGTCTATATACGTTTTCTAATGGTTGCTTTCTATTATGTTCGATAACAATATGCACAAAGAAACGCGTTTAATAAGAGGTAAATCAAATGTCTACAAGAGGGAATTTGAATGCCTACTCAAGAGAACTATAATATCTTCATGCTTAGAGGACAGTACTTAAATGCTTACTAAAGAGAACTTTCATGTGTGCAGAAGAGAATTTAAATGCTTACTAAAAAGGAACTTTAAAGCCTAACTGCAGGGAATTTGAATTTTTACTTGCGTAGCTACAGAAAAGCACTCGAGTGATTACTGCAAATATCTTAAACGCTTAGAGTAAATAACTTGAATATTTACAGAAACTTGGACGCCTACATAGGAGATATTGAATGCTCCTGACAGTAATCGAATGCTTAGGCAGTTAACCTCAAATGGTACTGAAAAGAACTAAAATGGGCGAACCTTGATTTCTGCTGGAGTAGAATTAAATACTTAGTACAGAGAACTTGAATGCTTACTGGAGAGAACTTGAATAGCTACAAAACAAAATATAGAATGCCTACTTAAGAAACTAGACACTGTAGTGTGGTTGCTAAAGACACACCGGCATAAGGATACTTCATCATACAAGTACACTCTAATTAAAATTACAACATATCATCCACGTTCACGATCAAAATAACATTTCCCCGTAAAGATTAGCAATACCCCCCAAATACACTGGGATACAGATAACTGTTAATCTGGAAATGCGAAGATCTTATTGCATGTATATGGATTACTTATCAAACAAATCACAATTTTTTCGCGATCGTGATATGTATATATGTGCATATACATACATACATACATATATATATATATTTATATTTATATATATATATATATATATATATATATATGTATATGTATAAAGAAATAAATAAGGATATTTTACATAATTGAAACAAAACTATTTTCATATATGTGTATATATGAATATATATATATATATATTTTTTTTTTTGTTTGCAGCCTACAAAACTCCTCTTACAGTGTTGGGTCTACAGCCATGTATTTATAAGGTATTGACCCCATGTGTAACTTTTATTTAATGTAAAATATATATATATATATATATATATATATATACGCATATTTATATATATATATATATATATATATATATATATATATATATATATATATATATATATTTAAAGGAGATTAGAACAATAGTCTAAAGCGCTGAGGGTATTTTAATGTAACAGTGAAATTACTAGTTAAATTAAAATACAGGAAATAGAAAGTGCTCGTTGCAATGTAGATATATAATAAGCTCGATAGTTAAATGTCCTAGAGCTAATTCAATATTAAGTAATGTGATTGATAATTGAAAATTTTAAAATCAAATTTTAATTAAATTAAAAATCCGTTTCATAAGAATTCATAAGAAACGGATATTTAATTTAATTAAAATTTGATTTTTAAATTTTAAATTATCAATCACATTACTTAATATATATATATATATATATATATATATATATATGTATATATATACATATATATATATATATATATATATATATATATATATATATATATATATATATATAGCTTAATGTAGAAGGCAAAGAGAAAGTTCAATTCCACAAAGTAGACTGATCCGGATAATGCCAAGCTCAACAATAATTATTTGAGCTTATACAATAGGACAACAAGAGTATGAAATGCCCTGGCATGAAGAGTACCTCCTATCCCCCAAATTTTGCCTGTATTCTATTATTCAATAAAATCCATTCTATACGTACCAATATATAGTTTTGTGTCTTATTTCATACTCTTGTTGTCGTAATATTATATATATATATATATATATATATATATATATATATATATATATATATATATATCGGGCAGTCCGTCGATTTCGACGATGACGCGGAGGCCAGTTATTGTCCGTGTCAAAGGTGCAATTTGAGACCGATCGGAGCTCTGAAACCCCGGCCGCAGGAAATCCGGGCAGTGGCCCCCGTAGTCGCGCTCTGTTTGCTTCTTCCATTCCATCAAACCTGCCGGTCCGCACTCACTCCATCGTCACAGGACTTTCGCCTCGTTCGCAGCCTAGAAAGAAAATAGCAGCTTGCCCAGTACTGCTAGCACCCTCTCTGCTGAAAGCAAAAACTACAGAGGCAAGGACGGCCAGGACATTTTGCACACATGCAAACAGCCGCATCCGATGTCTGAGGCAGACTCGAGTCAAGTTGCCCATCACCCTTGTTAAACGCGTCAGCACTGCAGTGCTGGTTCATCCGCTGCCTAAGCCGTTGGGATTCCTTCCTCATCCGCCGAGAGCATCGTTGATCAGGCTTGGATTTTTGTGACCTTAAATAGGGGGGGTAGTGGGTACTACACCTTGCCGAAGCGTGACCCAGCACTGCAACGACTAAGAGGTAGTGACATTATCCCCCAAACCCTAGAGCTCCCGCTACCGTTGCTGGATTAGGTTTTACGTCATATATATAAGTGTGTGTTTTTTCGTGTATGGATTCCACATTAAAACCCCCTTTGGTCTATTTATTGGTATTTATTCGCCCCGCCCCAAGCTCGTTTTTATATGGGGGAAAAACCAGCTTCCCTAAAAAAGCGCAAAAACCGTCACTTTTGGAGTTAACAAAGATAAAATGGCCTTATTATAGAAGGGTTTGTTTTTCCATTGACAAATTGATAAAGGTGTAGAATTAAAATGAATACTACACTTTGATCTTTGCCCGAAGGCCAAGGAAAACAGAAATAAGAAAGGTTTTTCCTATTTAATAAATAATAAAACCTTATTATATATGCGTTTTGAATTGCATTCCCTAGCAAAAGATCTTACTAATTTGCATATTCTTTTTAAACATGCATTTTAATTAATTTCCTGTTATTTTTTCAGGTTTCTCATAGGAATGATCATTTTTAGTAAATTATTACGTTTTATTATATTAATACATATATTTTATCTGATTTATACTTGCGTAAATATTCATGGTCAACACAAAACTATTTACTATATTTTATTATATAGATATATACACTGTTTGCTTTAAACAAGTTGCCTACAAAGCTCCCCCTAACCTATTGGGTGTACATCCATAAAAGTTAATTAAAAGGTATTTGAACCCATGCGTAACTGCATATTTGGGTTTTAGCACCGTAAAATCCATAAAACACGTCTGAAAAAAAAATCAAGGTGTACCTCAACGCCGGGATTAAGAATATGTATGCATAATGTATTAGCTATTAATGTATGTGTTAATTGCAAGCTAATTGTATTGGTTTCGATTTTCCGTGGATAAATGAAATTAACAAGACAAAACATCAGTACAAATATTTAAAAATATATTTTGGATGTATGTTGTTCTATATCAAAAACGAAAAAGTCGTTTCACATAAAAAAGGGTTTGATGGTATTGTGAAATAGAATGCGATGTTGTTCTGTAGAGTTATATAACCGTTAATATGTTTTAACTCTGTATATATATATATATATATATATATATATATATATATATATATATATATATATATATAGTCATCCACATACAGTACTGTTTCACTGTTTCACAGCTCATCAGTGCTGCAAGACAGGCAACTAGCTCAAGCCAGGATTGAAACCCGACCGTTTATACGGCAGTCAAGGCTTCTAACCATTACGCTATTGGCGGCTGCTTGAACGAGTAGTGAGTTTAACGATATATATATATATATATATATATATATATATATATATATATATATATATATATATAATTATATATATATATATATATATATATATATATGTATATATATATATATGTATATATATATATATATATATATATATATATATATATATATATATATTAGCGGCTATATGATGTTATAAATAAAAAAAAACTTTCTTTTTACTTTCTTTTAAAACGCTTTACCCCTAGCCATCTTTTTTGAATCTACACTAATATTTTACTTTTCGGAAATGGAACAGGGTCATTCATTTCATCATCAGAGAATATTTACAAGTATGTGTACTGGTGTTTGTTTTCTTAATTTTATTCATAGAAAGGAAGTCTCAAAATAAAGATGAAAAGTTGATGAACTTGGTTTATTCTTTTTTATTTCTCTATTTCGTCTGAATACTGTTTTATATCTTTCACATATATACACACACACACACACACACACTCAAGCACACACACATACACCCACACACACAACCACACAGACAGGGTTTTTATTATATGTAAATACACCATAAATAAACCTAGCATTAAAAGTAAGGCAGATGTATCTGAAAAAATTAAAATAAAGGTATGGATTTAACTTGATAAAATATTAATATGGGTTAAAGATAGAAATAAAATAGAGTAAAATTATAAATATAAATTTGGTTTAATAATCACGTACACATATGTATACATATATGCATACACACATACACATATATACATATGTACATATACATTTACATAAATACATATATATATATATATATATATAAATAGACACATATATACATAAACATACATATACATATATACACATAAAAATATGCATACCAATATTTACCTTTTAATTTTTCGTTGAAATCAGGAACTATGGTCAAAGTACTCATATAGATTCTCATTATAGATTTTCAGCTCATGAAATGATAAATTTTCAAAAGGAACGCTTTTGGAATAATTTATATCCGTTAGCATACTTTTGATTAAAGAACAGCAAGATTTAAAATTCGAAAGAAAGGGGAGGATAATGTTATTTGTGTAATTAAATAATGCAAGGGGAATAATTAGTCATATTTCTTTAATTAAAGAATGCAAGGGAGGTAATTAGTCTAACTTAATTTATTACAGAATAATAAAAAAAATATATTATAATCTATTTTTACTACTAAGTATTTTTTTATGATTTCAGGTGGTTTATTTTTATTAAATTTAAACCAACGTTTATGACTGCATGTGAAGATTAGTTCCTGTCTTGAATTTAATACGGTGGTTGTATTTTTTATATCTTCATATTTCAAAATGTTTAGGGACTCTTTTGTACATAGTGCACAGAATTTATCTCCTGGTTTATATGGTTTGCAAGATTCAATTCCTTGCCATTTCAACTTGAAAGAAATATTATTATTCTTGAGTTACCAAATAAACTTGGATAGAGTAATTTGGTTTGACAGAGAGTTATTTTTAAAAGAATATTTG
>NC_136515.1:10576059-10608559 GCF_053919585.1 Euprymna scolopes
ATATATATATATATATATATATATATATATATATATATATATAAGGGAGTAGTCACCAACAATGTGTATTTTTAACTATTATTTTATTAATCCATGTCTTGGTTTTTCATTGAGAATTATGTTTGGATCATTGTAATAATGTTTTTAAGTCATTGAAATCGTTTTTACGCGCGTTTCAGACGTTCTGTGAAGCGTCCTCGTCAGAAATTATTTTCAAATGTGTTGGAGATGAAAAATAGAAAATTTTATAGTTCATTTGAAGTGTATCGAAGGAGTGGAGGCTTGTAAGTGTTTATTATTCATTGGCATGTTCAATATTTATTGCTCTTTTATTGGGCTTGTCGAGGCATCTGACCTCGCTGTACGCACTCTCTCTTTCTGCTAGTGTTTCTTTTCCTTTAGGGTGAGGTAGGGTGTGTGTGTGGGTGTGTGTTTGTGTGTGTGTTTGCGTGTGTGTACGTGTGTGTGCGTGTGTGTCCGTGGGTGTGTTTGCTTTTATTAGTTTGAGAATGTGTATACAGTTTTATAGTATAGGTTATTTGCTTCCTTAGGAAAGTGACTGTGATCCGAGGTCGTTACTAATGTGTATGTGTGAGGAGGGGGAGACCAGCTCTTTTGAAATAAGGGTAGGGGTTCTTTCATTCTATTTTGATATTTATTTTTTGGATTCTTGGATTTTAGTATTGTGGTTTTTCGTTGTAGTCTTTTCGGGTATTCCTTATATTATTTTTGTTTAGAAAGAGGGGTGTATTTAAAATATGTATAGGGAATTTTTTATTGTTTCCATTTATTTGTCTCCCCATGTGGGTATGGCCAGACCCAGGATCGGTTCCCAGCGTGGGGTAGATTTTGTTCCCCAAAGGGGGGGAATTGGAGGGGGTATAGGTATGGGAGGGGGATGATAGAAGGATGATAGTTGTTTCAGTCATGAGGGGGGTCTCCTCCACTGACTGAGGAGGGAGCGAGGTGTTGGAACAGATATTATACTATGATTCTAGGTGTTTCCTAGTGTTGTTGATTTCGAGGTAAAGTAGGGTTGGTATTGTTCAGTGTGTTGTATTAGAGATATGAGTGTTATGTCTGTGTGTGTTTGTATGTGCGCAAGTGTTTGTGTTTTAATGTGTTAGTTCTGATTTATGTGAGGGTGTTTATATGTGTATGTGTATGGATGTGCCTGCGTGTGTACCTTGCATTTCATGTTTTTGTGTGAAGATATTAGGCTCTGTTCAGTTCAGGGGTTAATCTGGTGATGATGTTTTTTTTCCTGTGTAAGTAAATAAAAATAATTGTCTGTTTGGAAGATTGGCATTATTTGGAAGCTGTTTCCACTGCATATGTGTACGTGTTTTGAAACATAGAGGTGTCTTTTATCTGCAATTTTGATGTTGCTCTTATATAAGGTCACTCTATTGCTGAAATATTTGGTGGCGCCTATGTAGGATTTGTTGCAAGCTATGCATCTTAGTGCATATACTAGATTTCTGGGGGTGAAATTTAGATCCTTTTTTTATTTTGAATGTTTGTGTTTGGTTTTTGAATGTGTATGTGTTACCTTCTATTATTATGTCACATACTCCACATCGCGGTTTGTTGCATTTTGTAACCCCTTTTGTAGTGTGTGAGACGAGTTTTGAGGAAGTTAGGATGTGTTTTAAGTTTTTGGGTTGGTGCTTGCTTTTTATTATTTTTGTTGTTTTAAGTATGTTGTTTAGTTTGTCGTTCTGATTTAGGAGGATAGGTTTTTTTGTATAAGGTATATATATATATATATATATATATATATATATATATATATATATATATATATATATATATATATATATATACATATATATGCGTGTGTGTGTCTGCACGTGCGCGTGTTCCTCTGTGAGTGCTTGTATAATATATATAGATATATATTCACACGCATATTCATCTACACATGTATGCGCACTGAACTCATCATAATAAATGAAAAATAGAGAACTTTCTGTTTTTATAATATTATATGGAACTTTAGTCTAAATCTCTTTCTATTAAAATATTCTGAAAAACCTTTTAAGATAATATACACAATGAAGAGTTAAGATGAGGATATTTCTTGTGACGAGCTATCCGTCACGGTGCGGAATGCGCGTCTTCGGGAGGCGTTAAGAGCAATCAATATTTCAAAAGCTGCTTTCAGGAATGTGACACGCCTTAATGCTTTCTTAGGTATTCTAAATAATTCAATCACGTTATTTTCTCCTATTATATATATATATATATATATATATATATATATATATATATATATATATTTTACTGTGAAGTCAGTAGCTCCGAAGTCCACTTAAAGCTAAGGGTGAATAAGTGCACGGTAACAACTGAGACAAAAAAACGTCGTAATCATATCATTGTTTTTTTTTAAGAGGTGGTTCCATAAGAATTTGTTTACATTGCATTTAAATATAACCATAGGCCAGCAAAACAGAGAGCCATCCGTGCGTTGTTTAATTAATAGAAATGAGTTTTAGATTTTGTAAATCGTAGAGGTTAGGAGATATTATTACTTTTTTGACATTTGTCCCCTGCTTCCATCTTTTTTCGTTCTATTTATTTCCAGTTGAAAATTAATAATCCATTTGGAAGTTTGTTAATCGAAGATAACTTTATTATTTACCATTCAATTTATGTACTTTCTTTCCTGTGTTTGGCATCTGCTTCTGCTGGAAGTTTAAAAAAAAATCCTTGTATTAATTATCATCGAGCACGAGGTGTCTTAATAAGTTTCCAGAATTATTTTCTCATAACCACATTTTTATGAGAGTACTCAGATGAACTCTAGCCTCGTTCGAACTAGTTTCCAGCTCCAATGCATTTGTAGTACCGTTCGAACAATGTTGTGAAGCCCTATGGAAGTCCTCTTGTGTGAACGTGTCCATGACCCACCCCACTGCTTCTCTAATTAACTAAATGACCTCATAACGATAGCTTCTAAAGTGTTCCTTGAGCCTAGTGAACAACTAAAACTCACAGGGAGATAGATATAGACTGTAGAGAGGGTGAGAACTAGTCCTGATATCCACGTTGGTCTGATTGTTTTTGAAAAGTATTGGACCTCCTAGGGATAAACCTCGTTGAAATCTTCCACGCCTTCACTTTCCCTCCAATAATTATGCGTAAATTTTCCACACTGACTCAAACTCTACACTTATTGTCTTTAAGGAGTTATTCAATTTTTTTTATTTGGCCAATCAGTCGTGGTTTTTATTTCTTTTTTTTAATTTTCCCAAACTTCTCATCATCCCTGAGAGACTCGGTGCTTTCCTTTAATCTCCTATGCAACTCAAAAGCTGAAGCACAATTCAATCAAAATTATACGAAACCGTATAAAGCATACCAAACATCATTTACGGCTTTTCACTCTTCTAATGTGTCCTTACGGCCAAATTTTATTTTAAAAATTAATAAGTCTTAGTAAAGTGTATTCCATTTCCTATTCCAACAGTTCCTTTTAGCATAAACTCAGAAATATTTGTCCGTAATTTCATAAAATCTATATATTTATACGGTATAGTACGTGTTACTTTGTGTGTGACGCTTATACGTTTTTCTTCCGTATGACTGTTGTTTAATTATTTGATTACGTTCATTACGTGTAATACGGAGAACTATTCATAAGTTTTGCTTTCAATTTTAATTATTGCTGATAAAAATCAAGTCATATATTTTTATATGAATAATTTTACTAAAAATCATTTAAATGTTTCGGTTTCCGTTTCAATTAAAGCTGAATATACATCAGTTATATATTTTTCATTTGGGTCTCGGGTCTCGGTGGGGATTTAAGCTGACGCACTAATGTAATATCAATATATATATATATATATATATATATATATATATATATATATATATATACATATCAATATATATGTATCAATATATATATATGTATATATATACATATCAATATATATATATGTATCAATATATATATATGTGTATATATATATATATATATAGATATATATATATATATATATATATATATATAATCACAACTTGGTAATATAGATGTATCCACACAACATTTACTCTAATAATATATACGAAATCTGCATGAATTAAAATACCATATCGATACGTGTTTTACGATCGTGCTTCGCCGGTCGACTCTGTTAGTTTAAATAAATACTTTTGCAGTTAAAAAAAATAAAGACCTACAATAATATACGGCATTTCCGATTACGCTCCTAGATTATTCCACTATCAATATATAACATATGAAAAAGTTCGGTATGGAATTTCCCCAGATGGTGTATCGAAATAACATACTGGAGATACGAGAGTCTACAGCAATTTTAAATGTCTGTACAAAAAGTTTGGAAACTTATTTAAGGTACGTTGTATGTATCTAAAATGTAATCCGTACGCATTTGAGAAAAAAAAATGTGCACTCTCAATATGTCTAATTTAAATTCTTTCCACGTATGGAATGTTAGGGACAGGCATTGTTCTTTGTATTTTATGTCAAAATAGAAGCATAATCGCCTTTATGTAGTAAGATCTATTCGTATATATATATATATATATATATATATATATATATATATATATATATACATATATATATATCTATACATATATATACATATATATATATATATATATACATATATATATATATACATATATATATATCTATACATATATATATATCTATACATATATATACATATATATATATATATATATCTATACATATATATACATATATATATCTATACATATATATACATATATATATATATATCTATACATATATATACATATATATATATATATATCTATACATATATATACATATATATATATATATCTATACATATATATATATATATATATATATATATATATATATATATATATACATATATATATCTATACATATATATACATATATATATATATATATATCTATACATATATATACATATATATATATATATATCTATACATATATATACATATATATATATATATATATCTATACATATATATACATATATATATATATATATCTATACATATATATACATATATATATATATATATATATATATATATATATATATATATATATATACATACATGTGTTGTTTTGAAAATAGAAAAACAGAATGAAATTATGAAATAATCAACGTTTCGTCTCTATTTCTGATGACATCTTCAGGATATTAAAAGGAAAAATGCAAGAAAAGAAAAACATCATCAACCATACGAAAATGAGAAGAAACACAGTGCTTGAATCCTACCCATATCGGGAAAGACACACATGTGTGTGTGTATGGGAACGTTGGGTTGTTCAATGTATATATATATATACACTTTTAGAATGCGTTAAATAAAGTGTACATATTTATTTAACGCATTTTAAAAGTGTATGTTCTCGACATTTTAGATACAGTGTACTGAGAGTTGGGAAATCTTTGTAATCGGTGTTCGGCTTAAAATTTTGCTGTTAAGGGGTCAAAGTTGAACGATCTGACTTTTGAGAACTCTGCCAAACTTCTCCGCCGATTTTGGGTCTAAACGCTTTAAATATTGGATATAGGTTTCTTGGACATGGATATTAGTTAGTAACTTCGTCAGAATAGGGTTCAAATTTTAAAAATAATTGACCACTTCGGTCACTGCCAAATTTCTCAAACAATGTATAGTCTAATCATTTGAAATTTTAAAAAAAGGGTATTCTAACATGGGGAAAGCTTTTAAATCGGTGTTGGTCGAAAATTTGAGTTACCTATATATAAATGTATTTACGTATGTATGTATGTATGTATGTATGTATGTATGTATGTTTGCATCTCTGCCTAAAACTTTCGACAGATGTGACAGATTTTTACTAAATTAGTATCGTTTTGACTTTCGGCATTTCAGACGAAAAATATCGACAAATTGATTAAGAACATAAATATCTTCACCTTTGTCTGCGCACATTTCTACCGCCGGGAGTCGCTTTTTCGCCGATATTTTCGAAAGTCATCCTATCTTTTCAACTGTCCAGCCTTAATAAACACCTATGTCACTTTCAGTTTAACGGTGGTTGTAACAGAAAATACATCACGTTTTTTCCTCGTTCTTTTTTTCCTCTGCGGAACGGGTTCGAGCCTGCCTTTTACTACCGCTCCTTTCTATTTACTAGCCTTAATTAAAAGCTACGTCAATCGCAGACTACCGGTGGTCTTAAGGACGAAGACGTAGGGGTTCTTCCCCCGTTCTTTTCGTCCTTCGCGGTACGGGTTCGAGCCTGCCTTTCTACTACCACTTTTTTTTTTCTCAACACACACATCAAAACACCCGGCCAACGCCGGGCTTGAATGCTAGTGCACATATATATATATATATATATATATATATATATATATATATATATATATATATATACACATATATATATATACATATATATATACATATATATATACATATATATATATACATATATATATATATATATATATATATATATATATATATATATATATATATATATATATATATATTAGTGATTGGGACGATTCCAATATTTTTCCTGATTCCGATACAATTACCGATTTCCTAATTTCGATACAATTAACGAGTCCGATTCTGTATTAGTTTATTAATATTTAACTATAAAAGTTTTATTTTGTCCCGATTATCACATACATAATAAAAAAGAATTAAACTCGACGTGTAAATCAATAAATAGTTATTAGTTTATTATAACTACAAGAAGTGGAATGTTTTTCTTTCATCAAAATCCAGTAAGAAAGATTATTTAAGGGATCGGTTTTGGCATCACACAATAGACTTAATTTTTTCCGATTTCGATACCGATTCTGATACCATACAAACTCCGATTTTTCCGATGCTGGATTCTGATTCCGGATAATCGTTCCAACACACTCTCTCTCTCTCTCTCTCTCTCTCTCTCTCTGTTGCTGTCTGTCTCTCTGTCCGTCTGTCTGTCTCTGTCTCTGTCTGTCTGTCTGTCTTTCTCTCTCTCTCTCTCTATATATATATATATATATATATATATATATATTAAGTAATGTGATCTATAATTTAAAAGTTTAAAAAAAATTTTTAAATTAAAAATCAAAATTTAATTAAATTAAAAATCAGTTTCATAAGAATGGAACAACAACAAACGATCGTACAGATAATTGACTTTGTTGTTGTTCCTTCTTATGAAACTGATTTTTAATTTAATTAAATTTTGATTTTTAAATTTAAAAATTTTTTTAAAACTTTTAAATTATAGATCACCTTACTTAATATTGAATTAGCTCTAGGACATTATATATCGAGCTTATTATATATCTAAATTACAACGAGCATTTCCTGTATTTTAATTAAACTAGTAATTTCACTATTACATTACAATACACTTAGCTCTTTAGACTATTATTCTAATCTCCTTTATATATATATATATATATATATATATATATATATATATATATATTGATCATAAGAAAACGTATACGATTAGAAAGTTTACTCTTCAATTTGATACTCGGTGAAAATTCCGTATCGATTCGATATTTTATTGATTTCTGGTGGATTTTGAAAGAGAGATTCCGTCAAAAAATACTCATTTACTTTTGGCCGTGCTTATTTTATTATGGCTATTGTATGTCCTCATTAGGAGTAATCACTCGTTTCTCCTCAAGAATAAAAACGTGCTTTTTACATTGAGTTTAAGTTACATACGATCTTATGTAATTATTTACTTTCTTTGTTAAGAATCGCAGAATCACTTAGTGTTATTTCTGTGGTTGCTTATCATTTCCTCGCTTGTATATGTGTGGCAATACCCTCCTCTAAATTGTTAATATTGTCATTGTTATTTATCGTTTGTAATTCATTCCTTACTGCGTTATTACCTTTAACGTAAATACGTACGGCTGTCACGGTTTCCGGATTATAAATAATTCGATCGGAAGGCCCTATTTATTAAAAAGAAAGATAGAACGGTGTAACATACTGCAAATATTAAATTAGTAAGTAGACCCACTAATTACATAGTAAATTATGTACGATATGATCAGGGCTGTAAGACAACACATTCTTTTCATTGTTTGGATTCTTTAGTATATATCCGTTAATATTTTATGCGTTTTTATATAAACAGATGTGGTTAACAGTTGATTAAGTGTGTCTTACTGTGTTGGGTATGTATTAGAGAGTCAAAAGAATGAAAAAGAATATGCTCTTGTCACAGCCCTAGGTATCATCTTCTATACACCTTTTTTATAAATGGGATCCACCGATAACCATGCAATAAAAAGAAAACAAATTTTAAATAGAAAAATGGTGTCGCCTTTGGGCGTACGTTAAACTAACTCTCTGCCTTTTCTGTCTAGGATCCAACGTGATATATGTTCTGTCTAAGAATCGTATGGTACTATTACGCGGAGCCTGTTTCCGTCAGGCGTCCATAAAATGGAAGTTAAACAAAGCCTTATAAGGATATTGGAATGAACTTGTAATTACGGCGTTATATTAACAAGATTATTTAGCTAAAGATTTTTCAGTTTTAACAAAAAGGTTACAATATTATCGTGGGGTCTCTATCCAGATTTCATCTAACAATACTTTAACCATATTACTTAAATTGATAATTTTACAATTTTACTAAAATGTATGAAATAATATCGCGGGGTCTCCATGAACACTGAACACCCAAAAAATGCCCATCAGAATCGGGAATCGTCATCGGAAAAATCGGAACATTTGGGTGTATCGGAATCAACACCAGAATTGGAATCGAAAAAAATGATATCCTTATTTCCGATTCCAAACTGAAATTGTTTTTTTTATTTTTTATTTCATTTAGAACATAAGATTCGGAAGGGCCACCGAGTGAGTTATAATTCTCATTTAGAGATTTAACATTAGTTCCTAGTTTAATTTATTTAATGTATAGGGCATTTATTGAGAGAGAAATTGCCTATTCCTCTTTGTAAAATTTGTCTATCTATTCTGTAAATGTCTATATGCCACCATCTGAGGGAGATCACTTGAGAATTATGAGTATATTATAAGATTTTAAATACTCTGGACGTTTTTTTTTTATTATATCGTATGCACCGGCCCTATATTGGTGGTGTTTGTTATCATTGGGGGGGATAATATGGTCTTTTGCGCAAACAAAATATATGTAAGAAAATCTCCGTTTAGTTTATCAAAGTCTTTGCAAAAATACATAAAATAGAAAACATTCTGAAGATTTTCTTTATTAAAAGGAAATTATCTACATTAAAACTTCCCCAAAGAGAAAAATGGAATTAGAACATTTATTACTGTTGTTAACTGAAAAAGACAAGAAATGACAAACGAATATTCAACAAAGAAATGTTACAGAAGGCAAGACTATTCCAAGCACATGAATCAAAATAGTTTAAACTTCTTTTAATTTTTTTTTGTTAGTTTTGACAGAGTTAGTGTTTCTCTTTAGAGTGAGAATTTTAGAAATGGCTGCCAAATAACCACGGCAGAAGAGGCATTAATATCCGTTCAAAATTGAAAATTAAACAAACACTGAGAAAAACACATAAATAATTGTTGACAATCGATCGAAAATGTTATGTTGTACGGATATTTTGTATAATTTTCGATTTTTGAGAGATTAACCAGAAATGAGCCGGAAGTGAGTATCATTTTACCTTAATCAAGTGTGCGATAAGTTTTCTTACGCGGAATTTTAAAAGAATTTTTTTTTCGCCACATAATCATTTAAAAAACGTAAAATCCCATTTTGGAGGCAGTGAGTTTTTAGATAAAGGGATTACTATAATTTCCTTTGGTTCTATTATAATTAGTAGTGTTAATATTAGTAATCGTACTGGTTCTAGTTTGTTTTTCTTTAACATTTACCAAATGCGTATTAATGTGAGAAAAATAGAAACAATTGTTCAATGAGGGACGGTACATTATCCCCAACAAAAATCCTTCCTAATGTTAAGAAGTTGTTTATAAATTGTACTTTATTATGTAGTAACACATGCTTGACTGGACAGGCTTTATTAACTAGTCTCTCCCTTCACTGTCATCTTATTTTGCATACAAGTCATAAGTTAATACAAATTAAGGACGCCAGATCGCCTTCACGGCAGACTATAATCTGCCATATTGGTTCACCAAAAAGTACTCCAAAATGTGCGGTAGGGCGCTAAAACTTATTTCGTCATAAAAAAGTAGTTCTTACAATATATATATATATATATATATATATATATATATATATATATATATATATATATATATATATATATATATATATACGGGATAATAATTACTTTTTCTTAATTACTTGTGATCTCCTGTGCTCATTTAATAAATTCTATTAAAAGAATTTCGGATATATTAAGCAGGCTTGTTCATAGAGTAAATGCGGTATTTTGGTGATTACTGAAGTGAAAATGATGGGCCCATTGTGAAAGAATTGAAAAGAAATAAGTCGAAATGTGCAACGTAAAAAAGAGGATGTACAGAATGAATGCAGACGCATTGGCTGTAAATCATTCACAGCTGTGACAATTGTTGGTGAAACATATTCGTATGAAGAAAACTGCGACTAAAAGTATACGAATCCCAGATGTAACATTCACTTTTTAATCTAAGGTTCAATTCTCTACTCAATATCATAGATTGTTAATGTATTTTCGCAACTATGTCATCAACGGCAATATGTTTTTATTAGATTCTTTACACTTTAATATCAAAAGATGTAAAATTCTTGGTCATTGTTTGTGGCACTCAGTTTACCGTAGTTTCTCTGACCATCACATTATCTTAGATATATTGTTTTCTTGCATGTTGTTTTATTTTGACGCAAGGATAAAAAAAAGATGAAAACCTAACATATTTTTTCAAAATATTAGATAGAATATATAAAAAGAAAATATTTGTAGAAATTTTCACTAAAAATAACACTTTTATCTATATTGAAAATACCCCCAACATAAGGTATTCTACTTTTTTAGGCGATTATGTGTGAATACACTGACACGGTATTTTAGAATTAGGAATAATGTTTCAATGTTGCATATGAATGTTATGTGAAATGCTTCGAATCCTGGAACGTTCTAACTTTTTAAGCAGTTCAATAATTTTTACCACCAGTTTTACGATCGATCAACAAAATCTTACAAACACATGTAATTGCTTTATTTTCGTGTTACCAGATTTAAATAAGAAGCAAGAAAATGAGCGTGGTTTTTATGATGTTAACACTCATTCATTTTATTTTATTTTGATTTGAAACATTATCATTCTCTAGATTTAAAACAAAGACAGTTGGTTACATGCACACCTATATATATATATATATATATATATATATATATATATATATATATATATATATATATATATATATAAAGGAGATTAGAACAATAGTCTAAAGAGCTGAGTGTGTTTTAATGTAACAGTGAAATTACTAGTTTAATTAAAATACAGGAAATAGAAAGTGCTCGTTGTAATTTAGATATTTAATAAGCTCGATAGTTAAATGTCCTAGAGCTAATTCAATATTAAGTAATGTGATTGATAATTTAAAATTTTAAAGTCAAATTTTAATTAAAGTAAAAATCCGTTTCATAAGAAGGAACAACAACAAAATCAATTATCTGTACGATCGTTTCGGAAAACAATGTTTTTTATTGTGGTATACATCAAGTTATGTACAATAATTATATATAGTTTTTGATAAGCAAGGTCTCCTCATCAGCAAACTTTGAAGGGTTTTTATTGAATTTAAAATGTAAAACAAAACTACTCTATCCAACTATATTTGGCAACTAAAAAACAGCAATATTTCTTTCAACTTAAAATGGCAAATAATTGAGACTTGCAAATCATATAAACCAGGAGATAAATTTTGTGCACTATGTACAAAAGAGACCCTAAAAATTTTAAAATATAAAGATATAAAAAATACAACCAAACTATTAAATTCAAGACAGGAGCTTATGACATGCAGTCATAAACGTTTGTTTAAATTTAATAAATATAAACCACCTTAAATCATTAAAAATTACTTATTAGTAAAAATAGATTACAATTATTATTATTTTTATTATTATTTTTTTTTTATAAATTAAGTTAGACTAATTATCTCCCTTACACCCTTAAAATAAATAAAGTAAAGAAAACATGACAATTATCTCCCCTTAAAATATGTAATAGTAATATTCTCTCTATATAAACCGTAGCGTCTTTAAATCCAAAATACGCTAACGGAAACGATTTATTGCACGAGCATCCCCCCTTTTAAAATTCATCATTCAATAAGATAAAAAGCTATAGCAAACATCTAAATGACTATTTTAACCACAGTTCCTGATTTCAAAAAACGAAAAACTAAAAGGTAAATATCTCTATATATTTTTAAAGCAAATTTATTATGTAAATTCACAAATATATTTTTGCTCTACTTATTTCTATCTCTAACCCATAATAATTTTCTTATAAATTTTAAATCCAGACCTTTTATTTAAATTTTCCAGATTCATCTGCCTTACTTTTAATGCTAGGTTTATTTATGGTGTCTTTTAAATTCAATAAAAACCCTTCAAAATCTGCTGATGAGGAGACCTTGCTTATCAAAAAACTATATATATAATTATTTTACATAACTTGATGTATACCACAATAAAAAGCATTGTTTTCCGAAACGATCGTACAGATAATTGATTTTGTTGTTATTCGTTCTTATGAAACGGATTTTTAATTTAATTAAAATTTGATTTTTAAATTTTAAATTATCAATCACATTACTTAATATATATATATATATATATATATATATATATATATATATATACTGACACTTTAAAAGCATGTGGTTCTGATCTCATCCAAGCTGTGCTATTAAAAAAGTGCTCAGCCGAAGTAGCTCCCGTTCTCTCCAAATTCTACAACAAATACCTTAATGAATCATGCTTTCCTGGCTGTTGGAAAACTGCTTCTGTGGTGTCAATATTCAAGAATTCTGGCGAAAGAACTGACCCATCCAATAATCGCCCAATTAGCCTCCTCCCACTTTCCACCAAAATATTTCAGACCATAATTTACCATGCTCTAGTCCGGCACCTTACAGATGCTAAACTTCTGACTGACAAACAATATGGATTTAGACATGTCCGCTCCACAGCTGACATCCTCACTGTAATCTCTGAACGTATATAGCATTCACTGGACAAAACGGGGGAGGGCAGAGCGATACCTATAGATATATCTAAGGTATTTGACAGGTATGGTATCACTGGTAGAATACTTGACATAACCAAATCCTTCTTAGATAGGAGAAAAATCCAGGTTGTCCATGACGGTCGTACATCTAGTGTGATATAAATGCGGGAGTGCCTCAGGGGTCTATCCTTGGACCTCTATTGTTCCTGATATTCATAAATGACCTCCCCGACAAAACTGCCTCTGAGATGGGTATATATGCTGATGACACTACACTCTATAAAAGGCATGACAGGAAAATAAATGACCACCTATCTAAAGAAATGCAAAACCACTAGAGGATGACCTCCAATATGTAGTGGAATGGGGACATAAATGGATGGTCACATTCAATGCTGACAAGACTAAACTGGTTTCATTCAATAATTACAAGAAACCTTCTCTGCCACCAACAGCAATGGCCAGTGATTCCCTGTCTGAGAGCAAATCTTTCAAACTGCTTGGCCCAACGTTCACAGGAAACATGAGTTGGAACAATTATATTGAAAACATTGCCAGGGTCTCTGTGAAAAAGGTAGGCTCTCTCTACCGCGCTAGAAAACTACTGAAACCTGAAAGTATCCTGTACCTCTATAAGGTCACCATTCGCCCATGTATGGAGTATTGTTGCCACATTTATGCTAGTGCATCTGCTACTAGTATCTCGCTCCTAGACAAGGTTACAAAAAAGAGTCGCCAATCTGATAGGCCCTGAACTGGCATCTAAGCTTCAGCCTCTGTCCCATCGACGAAACGTTGCATCCTTCTGCATGTTCTACAAGTATTTTAATCACCAATGCTCTGACCAACTGCAGACACTTGTGCCCCCACGACGTAGACACGCTCGACAAACCCGACAGGCAGCTAAATCCCACCCGCACACAGTAGAGATACCTAGATGTAAAAGATCTTTCTACTCCAGTAGTTTCTTCCCCAGAACCGCTAGACTCTGGAATTCCATTCCAAGTTCCTGCTTCCCTGACATGCAGAAGTTCAAGTGCAACGTTAACCGACATCTTGCAGCCCAAATCCCAACATAGTGCACCAGTAGTTGCTGCCTCTGATAGTAGGTCCCTACACCAAAGTGGCAATGCGCCTTGTTTTGGATGAAAATGTAATATATATATATATATATATATATATATATATATATATATATATATATATATATATATATATATATATATATATATATGCATAGATTCATATATATATGCATAGATTCATATATATATATATATATATATATATTCGTATATATATATATATATATATATATATATATATATATATATATATATATATAGTGGAAATGGTAATTAATAAAAACTGAAGAAATTGCTCAATACAGTTGTAGAGCAAATATGGGTTTTGTTTTGTATTACCGTATCTTTCTGTTAAGTTACATTCAAGATCAAAGTGTAGTATCTGTTCTTCAGATTCTGCAATTCCATTTCTTGTTCTCTTTCGGTGGAGGAGAAATCCTTCACGACTGGGACAATTTTTATTTTTGTACCTTTTCTCCACGTTAAAAAACGACCCTGGTGTCTAACTCTTTCCCGTGGCGAGGCATAGTAAATAGGTACATTATTGTTTCAGCTACCCGACCATTTTTTTGGCCGTCTGTAGCTTCCTCAGACTTTTACATCCCATAATAACGAACATTTCTGTAAAAGTCTGAGGAAATGTAACCTAACAGAAAGATACGGTAATAAAAAATAAAACGTGTATATATATATATATATATATATATATTTATATATCGTGTATATTTAGGCAGCATATTCTCCTTTAAGCATATATTGTTAAACAGCACAGCATTTTCTTGTTTGACAATTTTCCGTTTTATTTTTTCCAGTTTTCGAATAATCCTTCTTGTGTTATATGTAAAATGGTGTAAAAGTGTTCCGTAGTCTGCGAGCGCTTTCGGCGTTTCCGCCATCGTCTGGCTGGTTATATAAAATGTCGTTTTAAAATTACGTCGAATGATAAGGTCGTGTTTTAAAATTACATCGTACTATAAGATCGTTTTTGACTTATGTGGGCTATTTATATACAAATTTAATGGACAGTTTTTTTTATTTTTATTTATTTTTTTATTTATATATATATATATATATATATATATATATATATATATATATATATATATATATATATATATTAACAGAGGCATTTTAAAATATTTTTGCTGGATTCATAATTTATACTGTTTATTTTGGGTTGTCTCAGTTTTATATACAATGCCTCCAACACCTTCAGTCTCCTAACGTTAGAGCCTGTTTGTAAAATTTTGGTATTTTCTACCATGATGTTTCTTAATTGAGAATGCTGGCAGCCATGTTTTTTTAATGTTGCGCAATAGAGCTAGTATCGGAAAGATGAAGCGTTAGTCTACGGGACAAGGTGTTGGTAGTATGACCAATGTAAGAGGACAGTTAGAGATACACTCTCCTATTGGGCAATTAAATTGATAAATTACATTGTTCTTTTCCAACACTTTGCCGCTTGCGAAATATTGTTATTAATTACGAGATTAGTCGTTTCCGTTTTGTATAATAGATAATGAACTTCAACCCTCTACCACTGCTGGGAGATACGTATCGTCGAATTATGTCTTTTAACACCCTTTCGCCTATGTGATAGTTTTATGCAACTGGTTACAGTAAAATATATTTATGGGTGACGGATTATTATCCCTTTCCCTACCAGCAGCATGACTTGAATTGTTAATAAACAATTTAATTTCTTTATCCACTAGAAAGTTTGGAATATATATATATATATATATATATATATATATATATATATTTATATATATATATTTATTTATATACCAGTGGTGAAAAAACCGGACTAGAGTGCTCAATGTGTAGTCAGAGCAGTATATAGGAAATTTATTACTGTGAGTCCAGAATGAGTTTACAAATTGTTTCAGCTAGAGGAAAATCCTCAAAGAGAGGAAAAAATCCAACTAGCATCGTCAGAATTCATAGATGGACTAAGTTATAAAGTCAAATAAGAATGGACAAATCATAGATAAAGGGGAGTTAGAAAAGATGGGAGGAGTGGTGGGGAGAGGACGTTGGAGTTTAAAGTAGTAGGAGTGTATTAAAAAAAGAGAGGGCTTTATAATTAAATATTAATTATGTGTAAATTCTTATATACGTTTTTTTTTTTTAACGGTTTAAACTTAAAAGACGCTACTTTTGTTGATAACGGCATAAGTAACAGTTAATTTAAAGGATCACCATGGCAACAGGTTGGAGAGTTAAAGTTAGTGAAGGAACGTGTTGAAAATGGGGTGTAAAGTAATTTAGCGGGGCGGGGGGAGATTGTAAGATATTCATTGTTTATAAAATGGAAAGAAAAAGAAAAGGAAAAATAAGTTAATGAATTATACTTTACAGGTTTATTTTGATAGTGTAATGATATATATATAATTGAATATAATATACATATATATATATATATATATATATATATATATATATATATATATGTAAATAAATTAGCCGGGCAGGTAGAAATTATACGTTACAGGTTTATTTTAATGAAATAAAATAAAATAGGTGAAAGCTTAAGTAAGTAACTTAAATAATAGGAAAATAAAACATTTTTAATAAGTAACACACAAATACAAGCACACGCATAAATGTGTACAGCAAATGCACATAGGTAAATGGGGGAAAAGCACATGCGGGATTACACATACATATATATATATATATATATATATATACATATACACATATATATACAAAAAACATACATACACAAACACATATATATATATGCACACATACACAGATACGTAAAAATACACGCATATATACATATATAAACATATATGTAAATACACATACATCCAGATGCACACACTTACACATACATATACATATATATATACATATACATACATATATATATATATATATATATATATATAAATTAGCTGGGAGGGGGGAAATTGAAAAATATTTTATAAATAATTTTTAAATTTTCGGGCGTTGTAGTTGAAGGAAAGAGAGAAGGAAAAAATATAAATTAATGAATTATAAGTTACAAGTTTATTTTACTAATATAGGAATAGGTAAGAATATCAGTACTTTAATCAAATAATAATAAATTCATAAAATTATTAGGGACATATTTATAATAAGTGAATAAAACACATGCACACAGAGACACACACACACAAATACACATGTAGAAGATACGCACACAAATACGAAAACATATATATATATAAACACATACATATACACACATGTGGAAGATACGCACACAAATACAAATAACTATATATATACATACATATACATATATATATATACACATATAAATACATACATACACACACATATACACACACACACACACACACACATATATATATATATATATATATATATATATATATATATATATATATATATATATATAAATAAGCTGGGCAGGGAGAGATTGAAAAATTACTTTTTTGTTTTTAATTTATTATTTATAATTTTTTGAATTGTCGGGCGTTAAGTTGAAAAAATTACTTTTTTGTTTTTAATTTATTATTTATAATTTTTTGAATTGTCGGGCGTTAAGTTGAAAGAAAGAAAGGGGAAATAGAAGGGTAAATAGGTGAATTATACGTTATAGGTTTATTTAATAAAGTAAAAAAGTAAGGATATCAGTAAGTTAATTAAATAATAAAAATTAATATAATTATTAATAAAATGTTAATATAAGTAGATAACAAAAACACATAAATACATACACATGAGTACACATGTAAAAAATGTACACACATCAATGGGGAGGAGCATGTGCTTGAGTATATGTACAAACACAAATACGAAATATATGTAAGTAAGCTTCGTGTTAAAAAATATGATAATTATTATTGAAAGAATTATGGAGAGGTAAATATAAGAGAAAAGTGTATTATACATGTTATATGTAGATGGTAAATTAAATAATTAATTAAAATAGAAGGTAAGTAAATGATTAGTTGTTAACAAGTAGATAATAGACCGAGAGGCAAGTCAAAGGATACCAATTGTGATAAGTACGTAATTGAAATATTAGAAATCGAGACCTAACCATGGAAATAGCCAATAAGAAACTATGGGGCGAGAACCTTTAAATAATGACATAAGGAGTGATTAAGGCAAAGGGGGTACAAAAATGAGTTAGGTAAAGAGAGATGTAGCTAAAAATGGTGGGATAAATAGGTGGGGGTTCTGTGGAGGGGTACTTTTAGAATGAATGGGGGCTATATAGTTTAGGTTGTAAATAGGGTGTGTGTAATTCGTTAGTGTTAGATTTTAGGAGTGGGTTATAGTTATTATTAGAAGGGTGAGAAGTTGCTTAAGAGGTGGGATTTATAATGTTTACAATTAAGTGAGGTTTCAGTTTTTTTTATTTAGAAGTTTATCTCTATCCTTAAAATTAGTAATCAGTAATTTTTCAGTTAAGCATAAATAACATGGGGAGATTAGTGATTTACAGTGATTTGTATATATATATATATATATATATATATATATATATATATATATGTTGAGTAGTATATAACTACACAGTAAAATTGATCCTATAATAATAAATATGGAACTTGCATGAATTAAATTATCATTTTTCAGTGTATTTTACGCCGAACTATTAAAAATTTGAGGAAGAACAAGTAAAGCATGCATGCCCCCTCCCCGTGTGTGCAAAGTGAACGAGGCATAATAAAATAAGTTCAGAATTGGCCCCCACCCCTCATACAGAACCTAAATTCCCAGGAGACATCAAATCCTGGTGAAAGTGAAACCAAAACAACAACGCTGAAGTTAAAGGCCTTAACATATGTAAATTTGAGATGTGCGTCATGCAAAAAATAAAAATTACTTAGTCCATCATTAATCCCCGCCCCACCCAATTAAGCCCCATAAGCCCCCAAGTTTGTTTCATATTTATATTTGTGTTCATGATCATGCAAAACTTGTAAATAGATATACACATTTTTTTTTTTACAAATACGGTAATATAGTCCCAGAAATGAAGTGTTTTATTAGATCTAAAAGAGGCCCTCGGGCACAGCCGAGTGTTATCGCGAAATATATACAAAGAAAATTATATAGAAATCAATTACTTATAACTTTTCAGAAACTTTTATAAAAATCAAAGGCATCAATATTTTTAATAAACAGAACAGTGTCAATTTTAGCCATTTTATCCCGAAAAGCACCTCTAGAGGGGCAACCGTAGATCTTTTCTGTTACTTTTTCTTATATCATGTTTAATGTTTGTGCAAAAGTTCAAACAAATTCCAAGGTGTAGTTATTGAGAAAATGCGGACAAACGTACGGACGAACAGACGAACGGACGAATGGACAAGGGCGAGTTAACATTCCGCCTTCCTTTTATCTGGGGACTAAAAGCAAGGTAGTTTCAAATAGACTTATTAGATGAACAAAAAAGAATCTATGATATGTAAGATACAATTTGTAAAATAGCTGTAGCTATTGAAACCTTTGTGCACACGGGGTTGCCTATTTACTTAGGTTAGAAAGATTAAGCGAAAGTTTACATCTGAAAATTTTATCAACTAAATCTGAAACGAATAATGACTCTTGGTTGTGGACGTAGGCATTTTAATCCGTCTCTTTTACTGTCTTTAATAATAAATTCATAAACTTTTTTACTGTCTGTAATAATAAATTCATAAACTTATTAGGGACATATTTATAATAAGTGAATAAAACACATACACACAGAGAAACACACACACAAATACACATGTAGAAGATACGCACACAAATACAAATAACTATATATATACATACATATACATATATATATACACATATAAATACATACATACACACACATATACACACACATACACACACATACATATATATATATATATATATATATATATATATATATATATATATATATATATATATATATATATATATATAAATTAGCTGGGCAGGGAGAGATTGAAAAAATTAATTTTTTGTTTTTAATTTATTATTTATAATTTTTTGAATTGTCGGGCGTTAAGTTGAAATACGTTAATACGTTATCTAATTATCGGACCACATTTCCTTTTTATTTCCGTAGCTTAGGCTTCAAAACATCCGTGTCGTAGGTTAAGTTCCACGTATTTACCGTCTACATATTTTGGGCCTTTCCGATCGTCTTTCACTATATTTGATTGATTGTTCTTCGTTTCATTGCCCAAAGTTACATCCTCCTATTCGAGAGGTGAAAGGAAAATAATGAACGCAATTTTCGATATTGTTATATGCCATCATATTTTTTTTTCTTTCTTAATCTTGTCTTTTCTGTTTCCTGACATTCGCTGGACAAAAACAACGCGTGCCTCAAAAGAAGTTACTTGTCGGAAATCACCATTGTCTCCAGAAATATAAAAGTCAATGGCACAAAATGATTACTAATAGGAAAGAAATATAAATTATATTAAAAGAAAGGAAATAGTCTTATTTTTCTTATATATGGTGTCCTTAGGCGAATTGTGGAATTGAAAATTCCAACCATATTTAATTTTTGGGAAAACATTCTACTCTTACCCAAAAGTCCAATACAATGATTTTCCTATAAAAACAGTATTTATTAAACTTTGAAACGAAATATCAGAGTTATGTCCATTAAAACATAACCCTGTTTGAATATATGGTTAATGGCAGTTTTACTCATTTAGAACGACCTAAGATCATCACCCCTCACTCACATGAGGACCAAGTTTTAAACAATTATTACAGTCTGAGATCATGTTCTCAGCTATATTTTGAAAAAAAAATATCGGTTTTTGTCATGATCAATTTACTGGTGTTCTAAATCGTAAATATAAACATAAGGAGGCAAGCGAGGTTTTTATGACTAGTTTCCATAGCAACCACGTCGCTTCAGCAGCTACTGTTGCTAAAATTTAAGGTTGTCTCGATAAGAGAAACAACAAAGTAAACAGGGACAATAAAAGAATAGATGAGATAATTGGGAGGATGTTATTGTAAGCAGAGGAGTGCCGTGCCTTGTTATTACCTATATATATATATATATATATATATATATATATATATATATATATATATATATATATATATATATATATATATATATATACATATTCATATATATATATATATTCATATGTAGTTATATATATTCATATATATATTTATATATATATTTATATATACATATATATGTGTATTCATATATATATATAAATATATATATATATGTGTGTGTTTGTGTGTGTGTGTGTGTGTATGTGTGTGTGTGTGTGTGTGTGTGTGTGTGTGTGTGTGTGTGTGTGTGTGTGTGTGTGTGTGTGTTACGTTTATTGGGGCAATAAAACCAGACTGAGATTAAGCAAAGAACAAGTTAATTTACTGGAAGCATAGAAAAGTCATAGATTTCAATAGAAAAATACGAGCATGAAAAGTAATATGTTTAAGCTTGACCATGGAAAACTAACGGACTAGTTGTTTAAACTGAAAAGGTAAAAGGCAAAATAAATAATATAACCAAGGTAAACAATATGATAAATTTATAACTTTAAATATTGCAGCATTAACCTTTTTTATAAAATTCACTTCAGAACATTATATAATCAGTTATTGATGCTGCTATATCTTAACAAATAAATTTATTATATTTTTACTAGAATATGTTGTCCTTTCTTTTTCATTTTTAACGGCTAGTCTTTTACTTTTACATGGTTAATCTTAACCATATTACTATTCAGGGTCGCATTTTTCTATTGAAATCCGTAATGCTATTTAGGAAAAAGCACTTCTGCATAAACTGTTATTGCCCAAAATCCCTACGTTTACAAAAGGATTTCACTACGTAATTTTTTTTTTCATCAGAAATATTTGCCCAAGTTCTTTCACCAGGATCTTGCACGTTGCTGCATACTATAATTATACACATTTTAAACTATATCGTTACGTTTTATCGGATTCAAAACGTTGTTACCCCTGTCGGAATAAATAAAAATAAAAGGAAAAAATCGATCCATTTACTTTTTAAACATTATTCTTAATATCTGGTATTTCTAAAATTGCATTCTTTGTAAACATTTAAATATTTAAATTTATATGAATTATTTCGTTTTTTCTACTTCTCTGGTCGGATATAATTTGGTGTCATGGCTGTGACTACACGCACCTGTCTCAAACACGTGCTTCTCTTGTTGTGATTTGCATTTCTCTTCTCCGAAAACCTGTGTTCTTTGCTCCTGATGTGGCTTCACTTCACGCAGCACGTGTTGTCATTTGCTTATCTTTACAGGTGGCTACCAACGCCATCGGCTCTATTACATTACTGCCCATGAGAAAGGTTCATGCGTTTTTACTTACATGTTATAAGTTCATACTACCTCTTTGAGATGTTCTATGCCCTACCAATCTCGGTCGGTGTATACAATTGCGACATTGTAAATGTAAATTTAATTGATCTTCAGTTATTTGATAGAAACGCACGAGTAATGATTCCGAATATTTTATTAATTAGCATTGAAAACAAATATGTAAAATTCGTATTATTTCAATTAATCGGATAATACCTAACTATTACTTTATATATATATATATATATATATATATATATATAGAGAGAGAGAGAGAGAGAGAGGGGGTTATGAGGAGGAATTGACTAATCAGAGAAAAGCAAACATATATATATATATATATATATATATATATATATGATTTTCAGAATGTGAGAGATTGTGTATAATAAATTCCACAGGCAAACAACGTCGCAGCTCACAAGAGCCATGACAGTCAACAAACCGGAAGTCCAATACCCGAGTGTCGACCTCATGTGGTATCATCAGTTAGACACAGCCGAACTCAGGATTCGAAACCCGAGCCTCTTGCATGCGATGCAAGCACTCTACCAACTGAGCAAACGCCCCGCACGCAAGAATTTCTATTAACCAACACAGATCAAGCAAACCGCGCCGAAATCCGACTGTGAAATGAACCTACTTCGTCTCGACAAGGGACGCGGTCATCCAACCAGTCAATAACCCAAGCTGATGTCTCACAAGTAGGAGGTTTTAACTCGAAAGGTCGACGCCATCCAGCAATGCAAACCAAACGAGCAACTTGTAATAGGATTTTCAGAATGTGAGAGATTGTATATAATAAATTCCTCACTTTACATATTTACATACCTTTTCTTCTCATATATATATATATATATACATATATATATATATACATATGTATATGTATATATATATATATATGTATATATATATGAGAAGAAAAGATATGTAAATCTTCTCATCTTGAGTTGAGAATCTTTAGAAATGATACTCAAATTATTATTAGTGCATAAAGCGATGAACTTTGTATAAACAAATCGTTAATGCACGACTCGCACAGCAGCAGGCAATTAGTGTAATCGTAAGGAGCTTTTATTTTTGTACAGGCGGGCGGGTTTCAATCCTGGCTTGAGGTAGTTGCCTCTCGAGAGTCACTGGTGAGCTTTGAAACCGCTAAACAGTACAGTATTTGGATGACTATATATATATATATATATATATATATATATATATATATATATATATATATATGCTTTTACTTATTACTTGCATATATTATATATTATTCATTATATGATAGATAATATATACAAGTCCTACGTAAAAACAACAAGCTGCTTATAAATATATATAAATATATATATATGGATATATATATATATATATATATATATATATATATATATGTATGTATAAAGTACTATGTAGTAATAAGATTAAATAATATACAGTGATATTTGCAACCAAAAACAAATGTGTTGAAAGCTCTTAAAATGCGTACTAGAATTGTATGCAAGGAGTCATGGCGCATTGATTGGAGTGCATGAGAATATCATAAGTAAAAGTGATATTCTCTAGAAGGTTTAAGGTTCAGTTCTTAGTGTTGGCGACAGAAAAATACAATTGCGAATTACTTAGCAAATCTATACAGGTATTGTTGACAAATCAATAGTACTTTACGCCCTTGAAGTAAATAAAGGTTTTTAAATTACCTAGTTCGATAAAAAAACAAAAAAAACATACCCGATTTCGACAGGATACACATGAGGAATGTGGACTGAAACTTTGTTAAAATCATACTTGATATGGAACAGGAGTCCAATGAATCCAAATAGAGGGAATAACCTCATCGTAAATGTTCAGAAACTTCAAAGATGTAAGCGTTACATTGTGATATGTAATTGTGCCCACATTTCTAGATACTGCCCAGAATGGGAAGGGCATTAGGATGTTTTGTTCTTTTGTTACTCGCATGTGGTCTGTAATCGTTTTTTTTTTTACATTTTTATTAAGAAATCCTGATTATATCTCCTGTAATAGTGACGAAACGTTGATTACTATTTTTATCAATTCTCGGTTTACCTTCTCAAGTAACATGTATATATATATATATATATATATATATATGTATGTGTGTGTGTTTGTGTGTCTGTGGGTGTTTATATATATATATATATATATATATATATATATATATATATATATATATATATATATATGCAAGAGTGAGTTTTTATTTGTGTGCGCAGATATATGGTCCTGTATGTCATAACCTTGTTTTTTTTCTTTTACAAATCTGATATTGTGCTATCTTATCACTCAATATATGAACGTGATACTCCAAAGGAAACTCCGTAGAAAGACGCCTTTAGGTTTCTTACTCGCTAATCTCTTTGTAATTACCTCGACACCTGTTGTGATGAGATATGGTCTTACATCTGCGTCCTTCCTTGTCTTTTTTTCCCCTTTTCTATTACAGAAAGGGATATTTTAATATTAGATCAAACATAAAATAATACCGGGGGCATCACTATTGAGAAATGCATGTGAGTTCTCAAAGGACACTTTTTATATGGAAAACTTGTAGGGAGGCCGGCGTTGCCCACTCGACAAATACGTTTATATATGATATAGCAATTCATGCGGATGTCGTCTTTATTATTATAAAACCATTTGCATCATTTATTCTTATATTGTTCGGTTAATTATGCCAAAAAAAAACCTGAGAGTTGTCTATTCAGAAATATATAAACAAGAATGACTAAAAGAAGTTAACAATCGTAGTTAGCTATGTAAGTTGACATAAAGTTATGTATATTTTGTATGTGAACAAGAGAACTTATTTTCCACTTACAGTTCTAAAATTCATTTATTTTTAATATTGGCCACTTGACATCTATTTTAGCGACTAAAATCCATTAAAAGATCGGTGCTAAACAAAGTGTATTCATTTGTTTCCCACGCACTGCCCATTCTGTCCATGTCGTACAGAGGGTAGGGTTTCAATACTGGCTTCAGGTAGTTGACTGTCTAGCCGCAGTGATTAGCTGTGAAACAGCGAAACAGTTCTGTATGTGAATGACTATATATACATATGTGTGTGTATATGTGTGTTTGTTTATTTATTTAGAATATATATATATTCATAAATATATATATATTCAATATATATATATTCATAATATAATATATATATACTAACAATATTCACAATATATATAATATTAATCTATATATATATATATATATATATATATATATATATATATATATATATATATATAAAGCAAAATGTGTGTATGTATGCTTGTTCGCTTCTTGTGTATGTCCAAGAAAGTTTTTTTTTTCCGAGAAGCGATCGGTCAACACACTTCTTCTTAAAACTTTGTATATAACGCCTAAATGAGAATATTTATTAGTTAACAGCCGGCGTCGTCCGTCTATTTAATTTGTCCGACGTTGATAAGATAAATATTCAACAATTTTCGATCGTCGCATGTGCATTAAGCTTTATCGTCTAAAAATAAGAAACGAATAGACTCACAGCAAATAAAATATCGTGCCGCAACCAAAGTTCTCGTTATTAACTCGTTAAAAAGGAGCACCTGCCGTTAAATGAACTACGAACATTGCCATTTTTACATCTCGAACACATTTGAAAATAAGTTCTGACAGGGACGCTTCACAGAACGTCTGACACGCGCGTAAAAACGATTTCAATGACTTAAAAACATTATTACAATGATCCAAACATAATACTCAATGAAAAACCAAGACACGGAATAATAAAATAATGTTAAAAAAATACGCCTTGTTGGTGACTACTCCCTTATTTAAATACATATATATATATATATATATATATTCTAAATATATATAATCATATATATAATATATATAATATATATATAAATGTAAAGTTGGTTCGTTCTAAAGAAATAAAACCATGTTTATACGTTACCAATTTATTTGAAATTTTCAGACAACCCATTTTAAGAGTCGAGGTATGTTTTTATGTTATTAAAATAAATTTACCTAATTAAAATTAAAATATTAAATAAAATAAATATATTTATTTATCGTTTCTGCGAATCTGTTCTGTTGATAAAACTGAACTTCCTGTTCGATTCATTTCACAGCCACGAATTGACGAAAGGTTTTATTTTCTGTTATTCGATAAGTAAAAAAAAACAACAAAAAACATATTTCATTTGTTTATCTTCCAAATTTTTTAATTTACACATCTTTTCTTTATTATATAAGGCCAAAAAAAGTTTGTTGCTTGCTTTTGATTTTTTTCTTCTATATAAGATTACTCATGCAGAGAGTGATCCGTGCTGAAATAATGTTATTATTTAAAAAGTCATTCTTAACATGGGGAGGTAAGGATGTTTTGTACCTATTCTGTACTTTAACCTTACAATTGAATAAATAAAAAAAAACATATCGTAAAACGTTATTTAAACGTGGAAATATGATTTAAAAAATAGCGGGACTCTCTGCATTAGCACCATTTTTATTTATTGTTGTTGTTTCACGAATTTTCGACCAACTATTCCTCTGGCCTTCATGAAAAGAAGTCCTTTTATAAATGTTCAGTAACTTTTTCCTTTTATTATTCTTAAAGAGTAAAACTTTTCTTATTCATGAAAGGAGTTAAGCCTACGTAAATAAATAAATGTTTGTACACGTGACAAATTATCAATAAATGGTTTAGTTACTTTTAAAAAAAAATGTTTGTAAAAGTACGAAAGGCGACGTTGTTGTACAAACATTACTCCCATGCTTAATTTCTATACTTATAGGTTTTTGGAATTTTTTTTCACTGGATTATTATTGATTGCACACTAATTAAACAGATTATTAAAAAAAATGTAAAAAAAGAAATCATTATTTCGACATTTGAAAGTGGTGCTAACTTTTTAGTTACAACGTTCTGATAAATCAGTCACCCATTTTGTAAGCAATAAAAACGCGGTATATCAAAACCATAGAAAGTAAAAATAATGAGTCTCTACCGCATTTGTAAGTCAGAAATATATTTGTTTCTCAAAGAAAAAAAATAGAGAGAACAGGCCTTTTTTATTGTTTTCATGAACATAAAGTTTCGAGATTTTTAATTATTTTTTTTTACTTATTTAGTCAGTTTGTGTGTTTTTTTTAAATTGTTTTTGTGAAAGGTGAGTTTTTTTTTCAAAACTTTTGTTTTGTTTCTTTTTAATTTTCTTAAAGTATTATAAATTTCACTAACATGCTGGAGAAATGTTTAATAATTTGGTATTTTTTTAGATTAGGTCCACCTCCACAATTTTCCTTTCAATGACGACATTTATTGGTTTCCGAGTATGCTGAACACGCAAATTGCATTGAAATTTTGCGGAAATAAATAGTTGTATTATGCATTGTATTCTTCGGCGGCCATCTTTTTACGTGCACACGCGCCATAAACAAATACACACACGTAAAAAAGATGGCCGCCAAAGATTACAATGCATAATACAACTTTTTATATCTTGATAACTATTATTTCTGCAAACTTTCGATGCGATTTTCGTATTCAGCATAGTCGAAAACCATTTCAAGTCGTCATTTAAAAGAAAATTGAGGAGGTGGACCTAATCTAAAAATTTACCAATAATTTTTAATCCCGTACGCCTCCCGATACATTGCTTCGTCAACATGCGACCATTTTATATCTCCCGAAGACACTTCCGTATTTAGAAAAAAAATAAATAAATATATAAAAAGTGACCGATTTACCAGAACGTGGTAACTAAAAAGTGAGTATCCCTTTCAAATGTTGAAATGATTTTTTTTTTCAATTTGTTTTTCATAATCTGGTTAGTGTTCAATCAATAATAATCCAGTGAAAAAATTTCAAAAAACCTATCAGTATAGAAACTCCACCACGTAATTAAATAAATAAAAAATGTTACGTGCGCATGCGTTAGCCTTGACTAGGGGAGTACTAAGGGAACGACCATTAAATAATTCTGCGGGTCGCCATGGAACTCAACGCCCAAGGAGTATCAAAATAGTTTTCATGATCTGAAGAAATCTTTTTTTCCGAAAAGTGGGTGATCACTTTTACATCTAAATTTACTTTAAAATGAGCACTCACGTTCTGGCTAACTGAGGAAGGGGCATTTATTTTCGTGTTCATTGGCTTAAAGGGTTTTTGACAAGGCAGTTTGGTACGCGAATGCATATTTAACAGTTTTCGTTTATGTTCACGCATAGCATAAACAAAGGCTTCGTCTGTGAAATGGAAAATAGTCCCAGAGTTCAGGGGTTAATACCATGCAAAAGAAATCAAACAAAAAGACTTTTAAGCCAAGAAACACACAGAAAGAAAAAAAAATAGCATCCATTTTTTTTCTATCGAATTCATTTGCTGTTTTTATTGAAAACTATTTTCCCCCGGATTTTTGATATAATTTTCCATTAAGGGCTGTGCGTCTCACGTTCGTAAATAACGACATTTTTTTGTAGATTTTAGTGTGCTAAAAACGAATCTGCAACCCGTTTTCGTCACAATAAAATAGTTTTTATGATATGAAGAAATTACTTTTTCGAAAAAGTGGCGATCACTTTTCCATGTAAATTTAAGTTAAAATGAGCACCCACTTTCTAGCCACCTGAGAGAGGGGGGATTTTTCCCCATGTTTATTGGCTAAACAGCTTTAGTTTATGCTTACGCATAGCGTAAACGAAGGCTACGGCTGTTTCATGGAAAATAGTCCCAGAGTTCAGGGGTTATTACCATGCAAAAGAAATCAAACAAAAAACTTTTAAGCCAAGAAACAGAAAAATGCCCCTCTCTCAGGTGGCCAGAAAGTGGGTGCTCATTCTAAGTTAAATTTACATTGGAAAGTGATCACCCACCTTTCGAAAAAGTAATTTCATGAATGTCATGAAAATTTTTTTTTTGCTACGTAAACGGTTTGCAGATTCGTTTTTAGCACACCGAAATCTACAATAAAATAGTTCGTTATATATGAACGTGAAACGGGCCTTAAAGTAAAATAATATCGGATTTTTTTGAGCAGATTTGCCGTTTAGTTGTACAAATATACTCACACCAGGTAATCACTAAAAGGGATTTTTAAAAGTCGTCACCTGTATCGAGCAAAAGTTTAAAACCACCGATTATATGCCAGCCTACATCATGGTAACATATATTGAGTGAGTTCCTAACAGTATTTTTAGTTTAAACTCATTTTCCCAAAATTTCCCCAAACTTAACATGTTCGATACAGTCTGCCGCCATTTGTATTTTTCAGATATACCGATAAACATTGAATGTTTTTGAACCGATTATACATTACATAAAAACACTAAAATCTTATCAAGTTAGGTAGAACACTTACTTTTCTTGCCTTTGATAACATTTATTTGTTATATATTTATTTTTTGACAACTTCTGTGTATCTGTGTTTAGTAATATAAACCCTTTTCATTTAATGTAACGTTTAGTCGGCTCGAAAGACAGTGTTTATTGGTGTATTTGAAAGCTACAGATGGTGGTGGACACTGTTGATTACTTTAAGTTAGAGAAAGTGAGTTAAAACTAAAAAAAAAACTATACAAAATACTGTCAGAAACCTATCCATTATGCCAGCCTAGGTCATGGTAACATATGTTCGGTGAGTTTCAGACAGTTTTGTATAGTTTTTAGTTTTCAACTTACTTTCTTAAACTTAACGTATTCAACAGAATTCGCGACCATTTCTGTTTTTTGAGCCAATTAAACATTTTACATTACATAAAAAAACACTAAATAATTATCCAATTAGGTAGAAACGTTAATTACCTTACCTTTGCTTTCATTTATTTGTTTTTGGACGACTTTTTCGAATCTGTGTATAGTAACCCCCTCCCCCACCATCAACCAAATATTAATTACTAAATCACATTTTTAAAACAACAAAAAAAAGCATTTAGCGTTTCAACATTTTTGCTACGTTCGGCTTCATCCACTGATTGTTGGTCAAGTCCAAAACATGAATGATTGACAGAAACTCTCGGGGATCCAGATCAAATTCTGCAAGAGCACCATTTTTTTTCAGTTTCGCCTTCTTTTTCACTTTTTGCAGTGGATTGCTGTACTAATATAAGAAACATGCATTTTCTCTCTTATTAAATTTTTCCATTACACCAAATTGAGCCACTGCAACGCGTGGCAGGGTACAGCTAGTATATATATATATATATATATATATATATATATATATATATATATATATATATATATATAATCATATTAGATAGTTATATATTTAAAATATACTAGACTCCATGTGACACGTTGCGCCCGCAGGTTATATTACCTATGGAATTCATGTATGAGCCTGACACTTGTGACATAAAGAAAATAGTTTATTTTTACATAATAGAACATTTCTATGAAAGTATATTAAAAGGAAAAAAAATATGCATATATAGATTTCTATGAATCGTTCTGTTTATTATAATTGACCATTTTTGGAAAAAAAAAATGCAGTTACTGAATTATTAGTGGTTGGGCATACGTATAGGTAAATGTGCACTTAACAGGTACCATAATAATTATTATAGTAAAATTCAAATTTGATATATGTGTTTGTTTGTTTTTTTTTTTGTTTTTTTTTTACATAGTTCTTTTCTGGATTACGTTTAAGTTATTTTAAACTCCCCTCTTCCCAAGTTAAGTACTAATTTCGAAATAATTACTTTAATATTTCAGTGTCCCAATCATTCTTTTGTTTTAGTTTATTTAAGATCCCACCCTTCCCATGTTAAATAATTATTTCGAAATAATGACGTAAATATTTCGGCGTCACACTTCTTCTTTTTTTTCGCATTTAAATTATCCAAATAAACAATTGTTAATAATGTCTGCTTTTTTTACATCGTTCATCTCTGTTTTACGTTTAAGTTATTTTAAACCGCACTCTTCCTATGTGAAATAATAATTTAGAAATAATAACGTTAATATTTCAGTGCGCATGTCACGCGCGCATGAGCAACGGGATGTGGTAAACTGGAAAGTTGGCTACATACAACGTTCTAAGGTCATCTGAGTTTTATAATTATATATATATATATATACATTCAGATTATTATTTATACTATATAGAGTTACATATTCATAATATATATTCATTATACGTATATACATATATATATATATATACATATATATGTATATATATATATATATATATATATATATATATAAATTAAAAACATAAACCCTTTCTCTAACAAAAATGCCGGTATAAAGTATACTATAAAACGAACTATAATATAAACTACAAAATAAATGAAAAAAAAATAACAAACTTAATTAAAATATGTACAAGAAAAACCGACCAAAACAAAAACTTAAAACTAATAGTACAATAAACGAAATTTCAAACCTGCAATTTAATAAGTAAAAACACTAACAATACTGACACTATACTAAATCAATCAAATGTATTGTATTAATTTATTTGCCCCTTCGAAAATTGTCTCCGAGTCAACTCTAAAAACTCATACAATTTACAGATACACCACACAACAAGAACCCTCTTCCGACGAATTACCCAGCATTAAGCTGACAATAGTGCCATAAAAAACACTCACATTCCATATTTAAAAACCCAGAGTCGCGCGGCATTATAAATATCTTAACTAACTTTCATACGGTAACAACTGCATACGACTACAATATCTAGAGCCATACTTATAAAAAAATCAGGATCCTTTTTAAGCAGATGTACTTTTCACAATGGGGGCACTTATATTAACTGTATTTTATAACCAACACGAGGCTAATTAAATAAACTATAACACAAACATTGAAATGAAAAAATACAAATACTTATCCCGTAACCTTCCTTCACAATTTTTTAGAACGACTAAAACACTTAT
>NC_136515.1:10616059-10731059 GCF_053919585.1 Euprymna scolopes
ATTCACTCATATGAGTTTTGTATTATGACATTTCGTTTCCTGACGAGCATGTATAACATAAAGTATTTTTTTCTGAATTTTTATTGTTTTAATGAGTATAAGAATGCGCCTATTTCTTTCATATGAATCAATTTTGAAGACATTTCCTTATTTCTTTACGATTCGTTCATTACATTTCTGTTTATTCAAAGGCGTTTGCTTTATGAACTACGTAAGGATTTGTTTGTATGATGTTCGCCAATTTTTACCGGCCCATCCGTCTACTATTTCCAGTCTTCTGGTGTACATCTCTCACAGTTTAGGTTACCATTCAGAATTCTAGATAGATACTCATATTGAATTTTCTGGTCATATTTTCTATTTATCCTATCTTAAGAATTAAATTATCAATGATGCGTCCCAGGGTCTCCATGAGGAGGTCTCTAGTTACTGATAACTAGCGGTACGAAACATGCTCATGATTGTGTAGTAACGTATTACTGTTTATGTAAAAAGAAGGAAATAGTATATATATATATATATATATATATATATATATATATATAAACAAACAATTTCCTCGAATATCATAGTAGATACAGACCGAGACAGCAAGTGATATTCGCACATACGGGAAGTAGGAGGAAATCATTATTTTTACCTTCTATAATTGTTTATAGGATGTTTAAAAGTGATCCTTTACTATATTATTAAAAATTGAAAGACTGTAACATGTTTTTTGTTGTACAAGACAAAAAATACAGTCCAGTAATATACATACATTCACTAGAGAATTTCGAAAGAATGTACATGCAACACATTAATTGCTGTAGAAATTACAAATAAAACAAGTAATTATTATTGATTGAGATTTTCGGACTGCCTTCCTCATCTTGGTTGTTATAGACACAAAGTTTCGGCGGTTTTTGCCCTCCAGACTTCATCAGGTGCTTTGTATCGAACTGGGGAACCGTTGGTCAGGATTCTCGAACCCAACCCTTTATCATTATTACGAGGGCACCGTGTTCGGACTCCAGCTCTGGGACATAGTTGCTGATTCTCTGTTTTGAATGTTACTTTTCACTGCCTTCTTTCAGGATTGAACTCAACACCTTTGGGTAACTGCAAACGTCTAGGACCACTCGGCCATATGTCACTAGGACAATTCTTAGTTGGTTTTTGTTAATGTTAAACCTATGTTGTTATTCAAGATTTTCTCTCTCTCTCAGAGGTGTCCAAATTGCATTCAGCTCTATGCTTGGTTTGCTCAGTAGGTTGTTATGTCCGAGCATGTGAGCTGTTTCTTTAAGTTTTCTCACTTTACAGTGGGTCTCTGTATTTATTATTTTTACTTCATCCCGTAGGGGGCGATGGTCCCCCCTCCATCCAGACATGGTTGGTTATACTCGATTTTTCCGTCTCGTCTTTAGTTACCGCTTTTCGGTGTTCTCCCATACTTTCGTTAAGCGGCAGGTTTCACCCTTGTAAACCTTTCTGCAACTGCATGGGATGGAGTATATGCAGTTCTTGGTCATGTTCTCCTCCATGCGGGGCTTCACTCGTACCAGGTGTCGTCTGAGTGTTGACTCGCTCTTTAATGCCGTCCTGATGTTGTAGGGGGCACATATTCTCTATGGGATGAAGTAAAATAATAAACATTATCTGCGAATATATATTGAGAGATAAGTAGATGGATATTTATGTTCCCATTTTGATAAATGTAGAAACAAGTTCTGGGCAGAAAATCACAATTTGAAAATTAAATGTGTACAATCAAATACAAGGATATTTGAAAACTATATGAAGATATTTTTTCTTTTACTTTTATTTGAATTCGATTAGCCAAATTTTATAGCTGGGATTTCTGCCGATTACAAATCTATCTCGGGATGATGACCTACAAATCTGTAGATAAAACATATAATATACATTTTAAAGGCAAGTCACTTTTTTAATCGAATTTCTTATTTTCGCAGTGAATAATCAATTTTTGAAAACTTTCGATAATATCAAAAATGTTCCGTCATACGAAGCTGGACATGTCTCCACATAAATGTCGACACATGGCCGTAGACTGCTGGTCACGTACTAAAATATCATTACGCTACACGCCCATGTTTTATATTTCTTGCCACGGCCATTGCGTTCTATATGTTGTCTTTATTTGGCGACATGGAAAACTATCAAAATTAGAAAATATTTTTTTCACAATAATATGTGTGTTCGTGGGCGGTGTACTTTTCTGCATATTTACAATAAAAATAGTGTTTTTTTCTGCCCTAGTTTCCCATTGACAATTTTATAGAGGCAAAGTTTTACCTTGATCTTATATAACTCTCCATTTATCTAAAAATCAAAGTAAGTATAACACGCACGAGGAAGAACCGATGACACAAATCCTATACAATGGTTGAATACATAGAGAATAAATTCCAGACCGCAGTTATTTTTACATCCATTTACAAATCCAGTTGTTCACATTTTTCACCCAGACAATTGTGTTTTATAGATTGTAATATAAGACTTCTTCATTTTTTCTAATTAGTTTGTGATGAGTCTCTCTACACAAACCGAAAATTATTTTGTCACTATCAAAAATATATGTATATGTACTTTTATACATTCTCACAATTACAGCATTTCTTTTTCTGCCTTAGTATCTGAGCGTGAAGTGTAGAGTATGTTCTAGTTTAACAGTTCATCTTACGCCCATCTTTTGGTGAGAGAAATATACATCTTGAATGAAAAATCTGTCCTCTTTGGTGCAGATGTGTTTTACTGACAGCGTTTAAATGTTTTCTTAACACCTCTATCATACGAAAGCATATCATTTCTACCTACTTTTTGACGCATCGATATATGTTTTTCGATTCATTTCACGCAATAATATTGAACATAAATATTTAATCATGGAAATTTTATGATAACCTTGAACATGTCATATTAATAAAAAAAGTGCGAACTATAAGTATTACAGAATAAACGAATCACTCGCTTCGGATAGGGAGTGCTTGATGTATCTAACAAGCTGGGGGATGCATTCGGCCTTGCCCGGGGAAAAATATAAGCTCAAATTTGATTTTTTAATTCGTTCAGATTTCGTATATATTATTAGAGAGTCGTACTTTAAATAGTAAAAATAAAGTATTTGGGTGCCATCACCAAGAATTGAAACCGAAATTTTAATATCAAAGGCGTGTGATGTTTCCACTGTACCAACGTGAAAAAATTAAGAAAATAAAATGACTTAGGTGAATTAACACAATGTTTACCGTTTTTTGTTTTTTTTTTCAAATTCGACTAATTTTTCACACCGTAAAACTATTTTAACCGGCTAAAGACCCATAAAAGAAAGGTCCGTAAAAAATCCAATCGTTTGAGGACCCTAGCTATGCTCTGCAACTTTACGTTTCGGATGAGAGAGAGTTCAGAAATATGAAGCTTGAAAAAAAAACCCATTTATAATGCTTTAAGTATTAGAATACAAAGTTAAGTGTGGACCTCTATTGTTCCTAATATTCATAAATGACCTCCCCGACAAAATTGCCTCTGAGATGGGCATATATGCAAATGACAGCACACTCTATAAAAGGCACGACAGGAAAACAAATGAATACATATCTAGAGAAATGGCGGAAACACTAGGTGATGACCTCCACTCTCTAGTGGAATGAGGAGACAAATGGATAGTCACGTTCAATGCCGCCAAGACTAAACTAGTTTCCTTCAAAAATTACAAGAAACCATCTCTACCATCTAATTGTCTCAGTCGGGAAGGATTTCTCCTCCCCTAACAGAGAACAAGAAATTGAAGCGCAACATCTGAAGAACAGATACTACACTTTGATCTTGTCCCCGTAGTTGCATAATAGCAAGCGTAGCTTCTACGTTATTTAGGTTAGCACCTTCGAGAACTTCCTTTTTCGTCCCTAGGTGTCTCTACCTGATGGTTTCCAATCTCCTTATGAGTTGTCTACACAACTGATGATTGTCACGTGCATACATACATACACACATGATGATTGCAACGTCTTGTCAGACGAGTGCACTCCCTCAGACACTTTAAGTGAATGAGCCGAGAAATGACTTCCATCGCCACAGGATCATTTTAATAGACAAATGGCTATGCACACATGATGTTACAGAGTCTTCGCTTCGTATGACAACTAAGTCTCTCTCTCGGTTCAAAATGTAGCAATCCAGCAACCATCAAGGTAAACTACAGACGAGCTTAATGCGGGTACTGGTCTCCCGCTTTATGTTTTTTTTTAATCAGGGGTTTGCTTCTCCTAGAAAGGCTGCCTTCACCATGGTTTACGGGAGCTCCCTCTACACCTAAACACACATATATACACACAAACAAGTTGGTCGGTGACCCCGAAAAAGGGTTAATTCACCCTTTGGAAGGTCTTGTTTTTATTTCTTCAGGGAGACAAGTCACCCTCCTCACCAAACAAGTCTGGTGGGAGGACCAGTTTAGTCGCCGGTGACCCGACCATGAGGCAGGCATTACTGGGTTACATGGTACCAGTAGCCTATGAAATGACCTAACATAAACATACACACATACATAGTTACAGACACACGTACATCATGATTGCCACGTCTTGTCACCCGAGTGCTACTCCATCAGTAACTGAATATTCATGTGCCCAAAGATGAGTTTTCGCCCCTTCCAGAAACTTTCACACACTCAATCAGACGTTACACTAAAGACGGTCATGAAACCAACAGAAACGACTTCCGTATCATCGTGCTATTTCACTGATTAACGAAACCCGCATTGGAACACACACCTCAGAGATCCAAAGATTTCCATAATTGGGCCCAAGGTTCGGCATTTCCTACAGGATGTCTTGAGCTTCACACTTTTTACCTTGGCTGATCCAACGTGTTCTGCGTCCTTGTATATCAGTCTCCTCCACTGTTTGAGGACATACACTAAGGACTCTCAACAGTAAACATGACCATGAAGGCTCATCAGACTCTCCTTGATTCAACAATGAAAACTGTTTTTTTGTGGCTTGTTTGTACCAATATAACCAATGAATTTAAAGAAACTCACTATAGTCTATAAAAGTAAGTCACCAATTTAGAAATTGCAATTGAACGACGCGTGCGGTTATTTCTGAGTAGCTAAGATCACCTCATACCTTCTTATATTTTTCACAGAGCCTTAGAATTAATATAAGTTCCTATGCCGAAACTCTTCAGTTCATTATAAAGCCTAGGATAGAAAACACAACTAATGGGAGGTGATATGTCTTCCAACATGTTCGGCATAACTCCGTAGAGCTGATCAAATCTTAGATAGAATGGCTGTATATATTCCTGACTATGTTAAATAAAACTTATGTTCTCATAACTCATTAGGCCTTAAGCCTTTATATAATAACATGTGCGACGCTACTTAAAAGTATTTTCATAAAAAAAAATATATTTAAAAAAAGCCATATTTCAGCCAAAAAATCAATAAAGAAAGACGACCTAATCCAAGGTTGCAGCCACTTCAGAAGCTTTGAATCCGTGGTAGAAACCAAAGGGGGATATACAAAACACAATGTAGATTAATTATATTAATTTGTTTTGTTACAAGAAATTTCAGATTTCAACCATTTAACAAGTTCACTTTCTATTTTTCTAAAAGTCTTCCAATAACTTACACACTCTATACGTACATAAATGCATATATATATATATATATATATATATATATATATAGATAGATAGATAGATAGATAGATAGATAGATATGCATAAATATATATATTTTCTTGAAATATAGATAGATAGATATACATAAATATATATATATATATATACACATATAAAAGAGCAAACAGTTAATAAAAGATGGTAAACCACTTTGAAAAAGAGTTAAATATATATTTATTCTAAAAAGGAAACACTTGATAAAGAATAGTCCTTAATTTGCGGAGTTTCGAAGAAATATTTCCTCTCCATCAGAGGGTAGGAATTAGCAAAATACGGGATCGGATTTTAAATACAAAAGTATTTGATGAAACTGGAAGTAAGTCGAATATCTTACTTGATAACAAAAAGTGAAGCAGAGGGTATATGGTGAAGAAAAATGTGAGTACACGTGAATGGATAGTCTGGTGAAAGGTAAATAATCCAATGACTGTAAAATCCAAAAATATAACTCCAAGAAATGTAATTTAATTTCCATTCGCACAAGTAAACTCCAAGGAAATCACGTAATTGGAAGATGGTCCAAAATAGTACAAAAGACCGAAATCCATGGAATAATTCACAAATATGTACAAGGAAATGGGGAAAATTAAAATAATTTAATAAAAGAAAAACAAGATATGCTTTTCACACGGCTGCCGTTAGTGTTAGGATGGTTGTTAGGAGAAATATTGTTATTATTATTATTAGTAGTAGTAGTATTAGTAGTAGTAGAAGTAGTAGTATTAGTGCTAGTTGTATGATTGTAAATGGAGAGGCTGCTCGAGTGGTATATTGGATACGTAACTATATCAGATGAGGATGGGAAGAAGGATAACTTGGAGACTGTACAATTTATAACTGAACATCAATATATGTAGAGATAACTTTATTTTTGAAATATTCCGACGATAATATATATATATATATATATATATATATATATATATATATATATATATATATATATATATATATATATATATATACGTCTGGCCTGTAATCAGTTATCTATTTAAATACGGGGTGTATTTCGGTTCAGATTTGTATGGAAACGCGTCCTGTATAAATTTGCATTGTTTTGTCATGAGTCGAATCAGAAAAGGGTTCGCATTAATTTATATATGGAAATACATCAAGCTAATCTCACTCATTGTAGCTGATCAGATTTGTTTGTAAAATTGTCTGTTGCTATTATTCCCCAGGGGCTTACTTTTTGATCAAATTAGATTTCCATTTGGAGGTCGTCCTTTATCTCTTACATTTAATGCGTCCTTAAATTTTTCTCGAATGTTCAGGACGTAAATGACGGAGCGTACAATTCAACGTCTCTGCTTGCAACATGCGGAACAATTATGACTAAAATAGATGGTAAGTTTATCCATCATTTGATTAAAGTTACGTTAGATTTATGCGTAAATATACGTGTATCCAAATTCGGTTATTTTTCTAAATAAATACCCAGAATGATCCCGTTTCCTTTTTTTATTTTTGGAAATACATTTTTTTTAATTGTTTTTAACTCGGGCGACGAGCAGGTAGGTTTAAATAGTGCCAAACGAGTTGGAAACATACATCCTTCTGATGAGTAAAATTTAAAAATTAGTCTCTTTCTATTCTTTTAGTCCTAGCTCCTCGTTTCACTGCCCCATGAAAAAAACTCTAATGGATTCAAATCTGCCGAACGTGGAGGCCAATATTGGTCCACCCCTTCTGATCCATCTGTTAGGAAATTCCTGATTTAGAATCATTCTAACACGCCGAGCAAAGTGAAAAGGAGCTCCATCTTGTTGAAACACTGTATCGTCTTTAAAGTTTAATTGTTCAAGTTGCGGAATAAAGTAATACATTTTTTAGAGTGCACACGAACTTTATGGACACCCTGTATATATATATATATATATATATATATATATATATATATATATATATATATATATATATATATATATATATATATAAACAGTGGTTTAATCTTAATTTAATTTCAGTTCCGGTCATTTTCATGGGCGGATAAATATCAAGCAACTGCATCTACAATGTTTGTGTGTGTGTGTGTGTGTGTGTGTGTGTGTGTGTGTGTGTGTGTGTGTGTGTATGAGTGGATCCTTCTGTGTTCAAATGTGCGTCGACACATCCCTATATAAAAATATATAATACTACAGGATATATATATTCAGTCACGTTTTCTGGCCAAGATTAGGCAGAAATTTAGTATTACAAAAGACAGCATGAATACTCGTTGACATTGAATATAAACATGATCGTGTTGTATGCAAGAAGACAAACTTGCGGTAATATTTGCCGAACATATAGATTTGTTGTATATATCATCTGTATATTGACATTTATTTTTGCATTCAATTACACTATGATGAAATAAAAAAAACGGTTTTCATTAGATCAATTGGATTATTTTCATTTATGTGAGCATTTTGCAATACAAGGACGGGGAAATAGACGTTGAAATAAAGACAGAGTATGAAAAGAAAACGGAATAGATTTTATGAAAAAAAATGGCGTTTAATGAGAACAAAGAGACAATTACTACACATGTATAACGACACCATTTGTGTAATCTGTAAGCACAAGGAAAATTACTAGTTCTGCGACTCTCAAAAGTCGTACTTTACCTTATTACACTTTGTAATCCCGGGTTATTTGGAAGACGTAGGGTGATCGCCCGGTTTCTTCAACCAAATTAGCAACCTGTTTTACGAAAGTATTTCCAATAGAGCAAATATTAACTGTAAATAAAACGCTTGTATCAGTTTCAGCCTTATTACACGTCCAAATGACCGACCCAGTGCAAAGAGTGCCGGCACACCGGAAGAAGAGATTAAGGAAAGGAAAAAAAAACTTCACACGTGGACGACATGAGGATGAGATTAAGAAAAAAACAAACTTCACACGTGGACAACCAGTGCCGTAAAAGCACGTGTTCAGCAAACCAGATTTTGCCATTTGCCTTGCGATACGATTTTTGGAAACAGTATGGAGTGCCTTGTTGGAAAGAACAGGTAATTAATGCCTTTGTTATACCTTTCAAAAGTCAAATCGTTGATCTTTGATCTGGAAACCTTAGTTTTCTTTTCTCTCGAATACATGACGCCATTCATGACATTGTTCGAGACCTGTTTTCACCTGTTTTCATTAAACTATTGCACCGATTTCGCTTTTTTGTCATGCAAGGTATTTGCATGCGCTGGCGTTTTGTCTAGTTGCATAATTCACTTCGTGCAGGACAGACGCAAGTAGACGTTCGCTGAGTTTTCTTCAAGGAGAAGAATGAACTTAGGTAGAGAGAGACCACTTTTACCTTTTGGTAAGGTTTTTCTTCTTCATAAATTACTGAATGCGTTACAAACGCAGACAGAATTGGAAGCAACATGCGCTGATTGTCATTTTCTTATATCATGCCCGATGATTTCCGGGAGGGACTTATTTAAACTTTAGTTTTCTTCAAATAAAAAAGTTGAAGAAATATTTCATTATTTCTCGCTTTGTTAGGTCTACGGCGTTTTCCTCCTGCATCCCACTTAAACCTTACATCACCCGCTTTTCATTCAAACCTGGGCACGACTTTATTTCACACGAGCTAATTTTATCACTACTGAGAAAGGGTTAACATGTAACGACATTTTTGTAAAAGATTAAGGAGCACGTTACAATTCATTGTAATTCCTACTATAATCAAGTTTTAGATTTTTATCAATGTGAGAAGGTCCTATAATAAACAACGTATTTTATCATAAAGCGCGCAAAGTTAAAGGTCGCCCTTTTGCTTAATCCGTTCAAGTGAACTTCCTCTTCTCCATTTTCTTCCTCAAGGAAAAAGAGATTCAGTTAAGTTCATTTACTAATACGATCGCCTAAAAGAATTGTTTTTGTTTATTAAATCAGTCATTTTTCCTCGAGGATAAAAGCACCGATTATTGTCTTCTAGGAAATAATTAACAGACCGAAAAAATCGAAATACATTTTTTTTAAATAGCAAAAGCAATATGTATATCATAATTTATATAAAAAATAGCAAAAACAAAAAATATATATAACATTATATATAATCTATTGATAATATAAGGAGACAATAATTTTCTACCGCGTGAAGTCGACTACAACGACTTTTCTTGAAAATTAATGTCCCACGTCAGTGCAACAAACAAATAAATAACAGATGTAAAAGAAGAAAAACATAGTTAGATGTTTGTGTTGCCTTTACTTCTGCCAGCAGGAGGCAGGCATCCCGAGCTACCAATTTTTCCTTTCGTTTTATTGTCAGTAATAACTAGCGCTATGAAAACATAATACTTTTATCGTTGTTTTAACTGTCAGATCACCGGAAGTAAGCAACATTGGGCCTGGTTAGTACTAGATGGGTGACCATTTGGCAATTCTAGGCACTGTATGTTCTCTCCGCTTATCTCGGCTTCACTTGCCATTAGTATTTAACAATATCGACTCAGGAGAGGTATGGTTGGGGACTGCGCACCTCATGCCACAAAACAATCACACGCGCAAGCATCCAACGTGGGTATCCATAGTCTGTCAAATACTGAAGGAGTCTCGCTCTCTCGCTCTCTCTCTCTCGCTTTCTCCCTCTTATGTATCCGGCAGAGTTAGACACAGTTAATCAATACGAAACCACACCACTCTATCTAAAGACATAGAGTATATTAACTTATATATACTCGAAAGTCAAAGTAATGAAAATAATATTCTGCTGTCACAGCCCTAGTAATCACAGAACGTTTTTCAGGTGTACCTTTTTTTTAAACGTGGGAAGTTTTGTCATGATTATTACACAACTATTATTTACGAAACTAAAGTTAGCAAGTACTTATTTTTTCGTTGGTTCTCCTGTAGGAGATGTCTCCTTGAACTACTTTAACAATATATATATATATATATATATATATATATATATATATATATATATATATATATATATATATATATATATATACATTGTATTTCAACCAATATTAACGAAAAAAAATGAGATACATGGGTATACATTAGATTACTGATGCTGCTAATCCCACCGATTAACTGCCTCTCACCACCACTTTGCCTAAGGCTGATGATGCTACTCTCACCAATTTAACTCCTATCACCACTACTATTTTTGTCTTTGGTGCTAGTCCCACCGATTTAAGTCCTATTACCTTTGCATTTCTTAGCATTTATTTTGCATTTTCATACATCAAACATAAATATAAATACCACTAAAACATCCGATGAGTAATTAGCTTCATTTTCGCACCTAAATATGCTTATAAAAATTCCAACTGTTTAACAATAAAAGTGTTTTTTTTACATGGTAGTCAATACTTATGAAGGCGGGGAAGCCACTCGAGGATAAGGGTTATTGCGTGTACAGTAATCAATGAGATAATATCGTAGTAATCGTTAGTAATGGAGATTTGATAAAGTGTTTTACTCAAGGGGGCGGTTTTTCAGGAATTTGATTACGTTGGACTTGGAGACATCCAAGTTGTAGTCAGGTGGGAAAAATCACAAAGGAAGAGTTCCACAGGGATGCAGTTGTAAGAAAGAAGCTTTGTTCATGGAATCTACGTTTTGATTTAGGCACAGATAAAGAGTGGTGAAAATTATTGAAAGCGGTTTCAGCTAGAGAGGTGCTTTCGTAAAAGATTAGCGATGGGGGCGAGACATTGGTGCAGGTTTAAGTTTCATAAATGATATTCGCATAAATTTCGTGAAAAAAATGAGGTGTTTTAATAGAAATAAAAGAAATTATCATCTCTTATCTGAAACATTCTCTAAACATTGTGTGTCAAAGCGTGTTTGTTGAAATGGGGGAAAGATTGCTAACAGAAACTAAAATAACTGAAAACAATATTTGGAGTTTAAATATTTAACATTATTTATTTATTATTAATATATTTTAAAAATATTCAATAGGTAAAAGATCTGCCGCTTTGATCTAAATAAAAATAAAATGTGAGTTTGTAGAACAGCTTCGACAAACACACATACACACAGACACAGACACACACACACATGTATATGCATATGTTTTTGTATTATATATATATACACACAAACGTTTACATATATACATATATATATATATATATATATATATATATATATATATAAAAGTGAACGTGTCCGTGTGTGTCTGTGTATATTTCCCTACGCACTAACTCTGTCAATTTTTAGTCTACAGACTCGAAACTTGATATACACAGTACTGAGCTTTGGGAAAATGAAGGTGATCGATTTTTGGCCAGAAAATTTGCGACTAAGGGGTCAAATTCCAACGATTTGACCTTTGAGAACACTACCAAACTCCTCTGACAATTTTAGGTCTACGCACTTGCAATTTTACATATAGGTTCCTTTGACATGGATCTAACTTAATAACTTTATTTGAGCCCAAAAAATAAATGTTAAGGGGTAATAATAGGGCTAAAAGTTTTAAAAAAAAATTACCTCTGCGGTCTCTTCCAAACTACTCAGACAATTTCTGGTCTAAATATTTGAAATTTACATAAAGGGTATTCAAAGATAGGGCAAGCTTTTTCATCAGTTTTGGTCGAAAATTTTTAATTACCAATATATAAATATATGTATGTATGTCTGTTTGCATGCCTGTCTTAAACTTTCAATAGAGGTGACGGATTTTACCCAGATCAGTATCGTTTAAATGTTCGAACTTTCATACGACAAATATCGAAAAATTGTCTAAAAAAATAAATATCTAGGCAGTTTTCTACCCGGCGGCACTTTTTTCGCCGATATTTTTGAAAGTTATCATCTCCTTTAAATTGTCTAGCCTTTATTTAAAAAATGTCGCATCCGGTTTATAAATATATATGGCGATTAAGTTACACTGAATATGCTGCGTTTCACCCATTCTATGATTCTTCAGGCTTATATACATATATATATATATATATATATATATATATATATATATATATATATATATATATAATATTTTATTCATGTAGAAAAACTTAAATTCCTTTCTCAATATTGCACTCCACATATTTTGACCCGCTCCCACCTCCTTCATACATAACTCAATAGTGTTTCATAACCCTTCCACTTCTTATTTACGCTGTAGTTCACAGTGACTCTCTTTTTTATACCTGCTGCTCTTGCTTTTCTTTCCTTTTTTTTTCTTTCCTTCTGTCTTTTTTCTTCACCTCTTGCAAGCTGTTTCTTCTTTCCTTTCAATATCTAGAGTCTGAAGAAAAGCTTAACGCCCAGCATTTCACTATGGATTTAACGTTTTTATTCTCGATCCTATATTCCTTCAGTAAAGAACTAGACATCTTCAGATGAACACATACTTTATTATATAGTGATTCAAGAAACTGTTAATATATCCGGCATCCTGCAACAACGTACTTTCTTGAAATACTTCCATTAACAGTTCTGTTCTAAGTGTCTGCTCTTGTGCTGCATAAATAAACACTATAATAATAATATTTGACTAGCGGGACCTGTGAAAATTCCACATGCCATTCATTCATATGTAATATATTCATTTTGATATTCTGGAGATGTTGAGTGTAAATAGAGACGCTCTATTTTTATCGTAGATTTTTTGATTAAAACTACAAAAGTATTTTTCTCAGCCAGCACGAACACCCAATAAAGCCCGGCCGTAAAGTACGCTTGACTATGATATTTTATTTCTTGCAGATTTCGTATATATTATTATAGAGTTAATGTTCTTTGGATTGTAATATGTTATAAAGTTGCGATTTCAAAAATAAAAATAAAATACCACTATGACTTTGGTGCATTAGTTTGAATCGAAACCGAAATAAAAAACTGTTTATATATATATATATATATATATATATATATATATATATATATATATATACATACATATATACATGTAAGTATATATATATATATTGATATATATACATATATATATATGTGTGTGTGTGTGTGTGTGTGTGTCTGCACTTACTGTGCGTATAGTGTAGATGTGTATGGGGAATTATGCGAGCGTTATCTGTAAGATTTTCTGTCATTTTTTGTGTGGCTTTTATAGATCTTAGTAATCATTTTTTCAGTATTCCTTTTCAAAACTATTCGGGTAATATTCAATACACACACACACACACACATATATATATATATATATATATGTATATATATATATATATATATATATATATATATATATATATATACAAACGATTATGCATATATTTTGCAGTTTACATGAAGAGTTTGTCCTCGTACGCATATTCTCAATTTTATATATATAAATATATATATATATGTGTGTGTGGGTGTGTGTGTGTGTGTACATGGGTGTGTGCGTGCGTGTGTGTGTATGTATAATCTTTTATGTAAATGCAGTCACAGATTGCTACGATGTGTGGACTGTTTCAATCATAGTATTATAATGTATATATATATATATATATATATATATATATATATATATATATATATATATATATATATATATATATTGATTGATTGATTGATTGATTGATTGAGTTCTTTCAGTCATAATTTAAACCTAAACCAAAACTTATGATGCATTCCGGATAAAATTTCTTATAAAAAAAAAACTAGATTATTTAAGTTCCATCCGCTATAGTCGAAACCGAAGCCAAAACATATGAAAAATTCTTGCTAAAATTATTTATGTCAAGAAATAGAAGAACATAACAATTAAACGGCTCGAATGTAAGCGTGACGCCCCACAGCACACTACGCTATCGTATTAATATATAGTATATTACATAACATATATATAAAATATATTAATATAATATATATATTAATAATAATAATAATAATAATAATAATAATAATAATAATAATAATTATTATTATTATTATTATTATAATACATAGATCATTTAAACTGCAAATCTAAAAATTCTCTATCCCGTAAACAGTCCCACATTGCTAACCATATAAATAAGGAAAGTTAAGCGTCAACAATCCCGTAAAAAGGGGCCGCAAGTAAACTTTTACCATAATTTAAACTGATTACGTTATTCCTCGGAAAGTAAAAGCAAATTCAAATCACATACTCTAATTATATTTTAATTTTAGTTTTTTTATCTACTCGAAGGCCGCATACATATTCCTAGAACAGTTAACGAAGAGATAGACATTCCACGACATGTATTAATTTTCAAATTTGTATTCTTTAGCAGGCTGTTTTTCGGATTAAAAGCTAATAAAGTTTTTCCACGTGTCTAAAAAGTTTATATACTAAATTTGAATAAGTAAATGTAAACTTCGTTTAATGTATAGTTTGTTAAGTGTCTTCTCACATACGCACATTCTTTCTTTTATGGATATACTAGCGGAGGTACCGGCGTGGCCTTAGGTTTAGAGGTATGTTTTTTGAGGGGTAAATCAAAACAAAAAATAAGCGAAGTAATAACGCTGTTTAAATATTCACAATAGAACACACACAAAAAAATTTTTAGGACGAAGGTAGGTCCGAACCCAAAATCTTGAAGTTAATAGTCTGATAACATAAGACGACGTCGCGAATGCAGTCAGTTAGGTGAGTCGAAAAATAGTGTTTATAAACTCAGGTGGTTTTCTAGGTAAAATCTTATGCCATAGCAGAAGCTGTAGCAGCAGTAGGAGGAGCAGTAGAGAGAAAACGAATTCACAGCGCGAATTTTGTAAGATAAAAGTCGTTGAAATAAAATATTTTACGACGTTGTTTCGTAAGTGTTAGATATTATATTCTTGGTAGCATATAAAAAAGTTATAAGAAATATTACCCTCCCCCGAGAATCCCCGCGCAAAATTCTTTTGCCCACCTACACACACACACACACACACACACACACACACACACACACACACACACACACATATTTTCGCTTTTATATATATATGGATGGATTTATTTTCTTTTTTTATCCTTAACAAGGATGTAATGAGGCAATTCTTTGGGAGAAAATTGACATATTTTATATGCCAGTCCAGTCAAGATAGCCGTGACTCGAGAGCCAATAGGTAATCTAGCAGTTTGAGCGAATAAATGATTCGAGTAGGAGAGTTTCCGACATCTTCAGTGTAGTATAGCATGTTGCTGTCTATCTGGTTAATCGGGGGTATTTACTACAATGGATACAAGGGTTCGGAAGTTTTTTTCCATTAAATTACATGGCAACAAGGGCTTGAAGCACTTTCCATTGAAATACTTTTTAAACCGAGAGTGTCATGCACCACTTAGATCGATGTGGTACAGGGTGATGTTTGAGTTATAGTTCTGGACTAATTATGATTGTCGACTATTTCTTTTCGAGGGATTGTGAGATTAGTAGTAGAATAATCATCTATCTTTCTATCTATCTATCTATCTATCTATCTCTCTCTCTCTCTCTCTATATATATATATATATATATATATATATAGTTATATATATAAAATCGTAATATATATATATATAATCGAAATATATATATATATATATATATATATATATAATCGAAAATGTGGGTTTGTGTGGGTGTGTGTTTTTATGTCTCGCAAAACTTTCCACAGAGGCGACGGATTTTCATGAGATAGGAATCAGTTTCAGTCTCGGACTGTCGGCCGACAAATATCGAATAAACACTCATCCCTTCATCCTCAACGGCTCCCTTGTTTACAGGTAGGGGTGGAAAAATATTGTATCTTCAGAACATGATGGCTTCTGCGCAGGCGCAAATGACATCGGAACTTGAATTAGTTTAAACATTAAAAAAAACCGACCCAACATTGTCAAGGTCCTCTTAGCTCAGTTGATTAAAGCTCGTCGTCATTATCTAAAGGTTTTAATTTTAAATCGTGATGTGACATATCTCTTTTTTTATTTTTAAAGTTTTATTATTGAAACAGGGCTATTGATACCATTCTCACGTTTCTGTGTATTTTTTTATTAGTTTTCAGATGTTTTTAAGAGGTTGTTCTTTTTATTGTGTTTTATAAATCACATCAGCGTTTTCTTTTTCCCATTTTCAGAAAATGTATTGTTTGTTTGCATTACGTTCGTTTTTTAGTTTATTTCTCGACTTTTTAAGAACTTCTAACATTGATTTTTTATAAAGAAATTTAACACGTTTATTACTTCACTCATAAGTTTATTTTGATTTACTCCCCTGCCGTGCACACACCACACATCTAAACACCCGGGCAACACCGTCTACCCCTACTAGTTTCAAATATGACAACAATATTCTGTCACTGGTCGAATGATGGCCTTGTGAAGGGTTCGTATACTTTCAAACGTAACTACATGTTAAGCGTGTTAGAGATAGGTTACCTTATTTGAAGCATCATTGACGAATCTCTCGATGTATACTTTCAAATCCATGTTCTCTGTAAAAGTTAAATCGATGAGTTTCAAGGGCTTGTTTGAGAAGAGTTCTTTACAGTGTTAGAAGAAATACTTTTTCTTTGTTCTTCCATGCGTACTTTATTGAAAATTTCTTCTTCTTCTTCATCTTCTTCTTCATTATTATTATTATTATTATTATTATTATTATTATTATTATTATTATTATTATTATTATTTATGTTTCTACTCACTAGAATTGTCACATAGTTCATCATATGAGATTGCCTCCAGACACAATCTGACGATGTTACTTGAAGTGCGACTGACAGCGAGTCTTTCCAAATTTCCAGCACTCTCCATATCTTTCAATAAACATTGCAAAAAAAAAAAAATGAATCGCTGCAACAGTCGCTTGAAGTTGACTTCTCGCAGGCAATTGCCATTTGTCATTATTAGAATTTTGGTTGCAATAAAGCTTCTGAATTTTCTAGTACTATTCGCACCTATGCAGTGAAACTCTAGTATTCTCTATTCGGTTTTCAATCTTTCTCGATTCTAAACTATCATTAGGTGTGAACGTTTGTTCAGCTTGATTGTTTTGTAAGGGCTAGTATTTCCTGGAGTGTTGTGATTTTTTAGGCTCTCACTGTAATGAGAGCTTATTTAGTCTGTTAGTGTGGTATAAGCTAGTATAGTTTGTCTGTGTAGTAAGATCTAATTCGGTTGGTTGGTTGATTGTTTTTGTTTCACGGCATATCAACCCTTTCAAGGTTATTTAATGCCGAATCCGGTGAATTTGAAGAATTTTTACTTAATAGAATATATATATATATATATATATATATATATATATATATATTTTGGTTTTTGCAATTCGGTTTCTATTTAACCAATAGTTGGGACCCTAATAGGTACTACCACTCCGGGTCAGAATGGACCGGGGAACAAAGGAAATTAAAGGGTGGCTTCACACTCCCCAAAGCCCGCAAGCTGGGGCCTCACCATCGGATATAGTGTAAGGTCATATACAGGACCTCTAATTCGGTCAGACGGTTTAGTGGTTACTTTTTGTAAAATTTCCCTGTGTAGTGAGGAATAGTTTAGCCTGGCCGTGTTGTTGAGACTAGCCCATCATGCCTCTGTGTTTAACATTTATATCTGAAGTTTATATAATGAATAATCATCTTTAAAATTCATGCAAGTATGTGGTTTAAAAATGTATTTTAAATATTAGAAGAGGGATGCGATAAAATCGAAAACTATTGTATGGAAGATATGTTTGAGAACATTTCAATGCTGTGCTTATAATAAAAAGGCTGTAGGTGTGCTGCATGTTTGACTTCAACATAAACATTTCTTCAAACGCGTTTCTGTCACATCAAATAACATACTGTTGCTTTCATATGTCGGTCTTTTGTGTCGAAATAAAATCCCGGCCTTTTTGTTGTAAAAAAAAAACTTTTCAAAAGCAGTTATGTTAGAATGTACAAGGTGTTAACTTTGGTCAAAATCGCCTTAAACATATTGGAGTTCAAAGGGAACCAACTCATACACACAACGTTCCTTTTAATAATATTAGAGATACAGATTAAAAAGATCAGGTCTTACATCGGGAGACACGTTGTGAAAATAGAACAAGAGACAAGAACAGTATTTCAATTATACCTATCTCTCTCTCTTTCTCTCTCTCTCTATATATATATATATATATATATATATATATATATATTATACACATATATTATATATATTATATATATATTATATATATATAACATGAACTAATTCTTTTTTTGATTTTGACCTTAATAGGATTAACACTCAAGATATTTCATGCACATGAACTACACACAAACCGCAGCACATTATCTGAGGTTTGTTAAAGACCTATTTTCTATACACTTCCTCGATAACCGTAGAATCCTATATTCTATCTGCTGAGATTTCACTTCCAACGTAGGTTAATATCAATGGAAGTGGTAAAATTGTTTCTCTCTTATAAATTCCTCCTTCCCCGCCACCACGTAACACCGTTTCAGGATCGTCCACAACAGACAGTTACGAAAAAAAAACCTGTTTGGGTTTACTTTACATTGTAGTTGCTTTAAAAACTGGAATACAATTTTAATTCTACTGGGTGAAACGCACCCTGGGGTTCACCGAATCGAAGGGGTAGTTATGACATTTGTTTCGTTTATTTCGTTTTGTATTTGAATAAAATAACTGGAATGGACTGGGTTAAACGCACCATGGAGTTAACCGTATCGAAGGATTATTTATGCCATTTTTTTCGCTTTTCGCTTTCCACGCTGTTAGTTTTTTTTTTTTTTTTTTATCAAAACGCGTCCATCATTTTTCCCTGATTTATGTTTTTGTTTTTCCCCAGTTTGTTTTTGTTTTTGTTTTGCCGATTATCTACAGAAGTTTAACATCGTTTTTCTTTTTATTTTTATATTTAAGCATGATTATTACTCTGCTTAGTCTTTAATTTACCCGCCCCCCCGCGTACCCACCCATCTCCAAACGACCGGGCAAGGCCGGGTACCCCCGCTATATTTCCGTTGATATAAAACCCACTTGTTTTTCTTATACGTTGTAATTATTTCGCAATCGGTTCGCCCGTCCAGTTTTAAAACTGGTTATGAGATAAATTTAACAGCAAAAATTCATATGGGCTAAATTTTCCTTGCAATTCTCTATTTATTTTTCTGTTATTTGATCTTGATTTTAGATAAAATTGCCGAAGATGTATCAGGGTGCCTTAAATAATTTTTTCATACTTATTTTTCGTATATTTTTATTCATAGTACACATATTTAACTCTTCTCTCCTTCGAATTAATCAACTTCGACTGCAATACTTATGTTTACCGTTCCAACATCTTCTGTAACTGCCTGTACAACAACAACAACAAAAAACTGGAAACCTTATTAAGGTACTTCATATCTTTTTATCAAAGTCTTTAGGGATGATGAAGGAGTTCACAAAACATACATATGTTCACGTGGACGAATAACTTAACATGTAAAAGAAACCCATCCCGGCCTCGTGCACTATTCCGTGACACACCCTCATATACACGTCAGCCTAACTTGCTTTGTAAGATTTCATAAAAAGTGTTTACATGTCCTCCCTTATTATGAATGCATCTGTAACTTTTACTCTGAACTGTGGTTCACATACGACAACGACTACGACTAATCGTGGTTCACATACGGCAAGGATTACGACTAGCGACATTTGTAGTAGTTCCAAAGTCGCATCTTTCATTTGTTATACATTGCTGCTTAGAATTCTGAGTCCTATTGTTAAAACTGTAAACATATTTGACGTTTGTGCAATTTTAAGATGAGAATTGCTTATTTGAATTATTGTGAGTCATCTGACTATTTTTCTCGTCAAGTGTTATTTTCACAACATTTCGGTCGATATAACCTCCGACCTTTTAAGGGATATCCTTTCGAATACTTTAATATTTCTATCGAACTCGGAAATATGGACAGAATCTCGAGTGGAGCCCTTTATTATATCGCAGTGGTAGCGTGCTCTTGTTTCACGCAACGACACGGGCGCGTGCGACACAGTGGTCACGGTACTTGGAAAAATGCAATTGTAAAACGTGATATTCTCCTGAAGGTCGAAGATTCAAACTACAATTGCGAATAACTAAGGACCTGTATCAAGTCATGGCTTATGGAATAATAAAATGCTTCCCTCTGATGTAAATATATGGTTCCGCTCGAAATTCCGTTCAAGTTCCCGAGTTCGAGAGAAACATTCCCGAATCCGATAAGATCACCTGTAGATAGTCGGAGATTACATCCACCGAACCATTGTGAAAATCACATTCAAGATGAGAACAGTAATCCGGTGAATCCAAATAATATGTAAATTATATTTATCTAATAATCTGGTTTATGTAGTGTCAAAATATATCCGGCTATTATCTTTTATATAAAATATTTTTATAGGAAGTTGTGGTATCTCTCCACTGTATAAACGACCGCCGCGAACTCAAAAACCTACGATATATTACACAATCTTTAGACAGAACAGATACTAACTTTTCGATCCTATGAATAAAAACAAAGAAGGTATATTTTAGCTTCCTGTACAGCCCAAAAGCAACATCATACGTTTATTTTATTCTTGTTTTTACTTTGTGTATTCGGTAACCGTGACCCTATGTATGAAAAGAGGAAAAGAAGGTGAACATATATTACGAACAGTTAATTAACATATCAAATGTAAGGTTTGTAGTATGCCATCTATTCTTTTGTCCAATTTAACAAATAGGATCTCCCGATCAAATAATTTATAATCTTGAAACCGTGACACAAATGCGTAAATTAAAGATACTACGGTAGATAATACAAGTAAACACGTTATCCACGTATGATAATATATATTAGTTATTAAGATAGCACTCCGGGCTGCAGCAATAATATTAGACAGTAATATAATTCACACATTACACATATCACTCGTTTTTATTATTGCATATTTAAAAAACTTTTAACAACATGAATAATTATGTTTCATTCATTTTATTCGATTCCATTGGTCGCCATTTTGTATACCGCACCACTGATCATTTTTTGGCGAGCTTATTAGATGTTTTTTTTTTCACATTTATATTGAATGTCGATAAAGAAGTCGACATATTACTTTCATTATGCATTTCTGCTTTTACTATGTGATGATATGGCATAAATAAAGTACAGAAACCATAGAAATAGCGTTCATCGGTGTTCTGAAGTACGTTTATTTATTGGACAATTTCAGTCAGACAATTTACGTATACGTTCATCTCTTATCGAGTATAACAAAAGTATATATGCTTCAGTATAGACTGCAAATTACCTTTTTGTAACAACGGATCGTCACATATTAAGGCCATGATGGCATTCGAGGATAATAGTCAATGTGCGTATTTTAGTCATTAGGGCAATTGCGTAAATATCGTTTATCGTAGTAATTTAGTATAAATATATAATTTACGAGGACGGATGAAGAAGATGTTGTTGACGTTGCATTTGAAGATAATGATATTGTAGTCAGCTGGAAAGCAGACCAACAGAACAAAGTTACACAGGCGAGCAGTTCCAGAGAAAAAAAACCTTATTCGTGGAATCCATGTTTAAGTTTGGGCAACGATAGAGTGTATGGAGATTTATTGATGGTGATTTTGACTAGATTAGTGTATTTTTGAAAGGGTCGGCTAGGTGAGCATAGACTGGAGTTCAGTCGAACAGTAGAGACGGGGCAGGCTCGCAACAGCTCTTCTGTGGGAAAGAGACTACGGCGAAGAGAAAACGGCATCGTCTATTTTATTATGAAGTATGTTGTGAACTCTCTCAATGCATCGAGGTTACAAGTAGCTCTTGCACAGATGTCGCAACATTATTCATTCTTAAGACGCACTGACCTATCATACAGGTATAGAATTGGTTCAGTAGATATCTACTGAAACGGTCGAATGCAATGAGTATTTTTTTTAGCGACCCTTACAACGGATTTGATGTATTTGCCCCATTTCTAATCAGGAATAAAGGTCAGACCAAAAAGTGTGTCTCAACATAAGGCGTCCTTACAGTGAGATCCGTTTATTTCCATAAGTGCCAGACGTGTGTCATAGCGTTGATTATGCTGGGATAAAGGTTCGGTTTTAGATGCATTAAATTTAATTGGCCACCATTTTCTCCATTGCACAACGTGCTCGAGATCACAGCTGAGAATCCGAGAAATCTTTGCCGTATCTCATCTTAGAAATGTTGCCATAGATGGTAGCGTCCTCTGCATAGTCAACAATTTACAAACAATTTAAAAACGTCGCCGAGTGAAAGACGAACGAACTACATAATTGGCGTCATCAGTTTGTGTTTGTATTATTTGTCGGCACCTTTGAAGTACACTCGCATGCATACCTCCCAGTGTACTAGATTTGCCACGCCTTCGTACATTCTCCTATATATTTAAGTTAGACTGATGCATGTACTTATATGATTTACTGATTTATCTCATTGTCCACAAAGTCTATATTTACTGTTTCCTATCTTCAATCGGTTTTAGATTTAATATTGTCAGTAGAAATCGTGTTGTTCTTTGAGGCTGCGCATGCGCACATTCTAAGCCATGCCCAGGTGTTTCGCGCTATTTTGTTTAAGTCATTTATACAAATTATCAATGTTGCTCTTACTCTTCCCACATTTCTTTTCTAATCTCGTAAATTGATTCGTAGCTTCCTATATTATTTTCCCTGGCGGTATCTCTTTGCCGAAGTGGTCAATTTTTGTTCATTCATTTTAATGTACTTTTGTAGATTTTCTTTTGTGTTTTTACACTTTTCTACAATTCTCAATTGTATTATTACGTATGAACATAAGGACTCCTTTAACAGTTTATTAACAAAGACTTCTAACTGGCAAAAAGAAGTGCTCCCTGGAGCCTGGGAAACATCAAGTTTCCACAGATTTTCAATAATCTCTACCTATTTCGATAACCTTTTCAAATGAATCTGCCTTATCGAAACAGTTTTTTTTTTTGCCATTATCTGTTCGCTGGTATAGACCATTCGTTATGACTGGTATTCGGGTTGGGATAAGACTTCCACATTTTAAAGTCTTCTGTGAATCTATTCAGTGGAGGTCTTGTTGGTGTTTAACCTACTCAGCTCTTCAATCCTCCTTGACTCTTCCCCTATGCTGCGTGGCGCATACTGATACAGATTTTCTAGTATTATTATTATTATTATTATTATTATTATTATTATTATTATTATCATTATCATTATCATTATTATTATTATTATTATTATTATTGTTATTGTTGTTGTTACTGTTATTATTATTATTATTATAATTATTATTATTATTATTGTTGTTGATGTTGTTGTTGTTATTGTTGTTGTTTTCGTGGTCGTGGTGGTGGCAGACTACCTGTATTTCCTATACATAGACTATTCCATTGACAAAACCGCCAAATAGGTATATATATATATATATATATATATATATATATATATATATATATATATATGTGTGTGCGTGTGTGTGTGTGTGCGTGTGCATATATATATACATAAATATATATATATATATTTGTATATATATATATATGTATATGTGCATATATATATATATATAAATATATATATATATATATATATATATATATATATATATATATATATATAATTTGAGGTTGCTATTTTCCGAAGGTAGGGTAACAAGAGAAATATAACGAGGTTCATACAAGAGTGCTCAATACAGAAGTAGAGCAGATTACATTTGTCTTTACATAAGCAGTAGTTTTTTGTTACACAGTCAAGAGCATGTTTCGGTCTACTAGTATTTACTAACTAGAGACCTCACCAGGAAACAACCCTTATTTTCGAAAACGGAATTCTACATGAAGAGCGAAAATCAATCCCCGGCAAAAGAAGTTTTTTTTTTTTAAATGTTTTTATTTTTTAATACGCGTGTGAAAAACAGGGTTGAATTGCGTGCGAATGTATTAGCTTATTCATTCTACTCTCTGTTTCTTTACTTATTTATCGGCGACTTTATTTAAATAAACAGATACGAGAATGAATAAACTAATAAATTCGCACCCAATTCAACCCTGTTGTTAATACTCATGAGAAAAAAAAAATTATTTTGCCGGGGATAGATATTCGCTCTTCATTCAGAATTCCGTTTTCGAAAATAAGGGTCGTTGCCTGATGAGGTCTCTAGTTAGTATATATATATATATATATATATATATATATATATATATATATATATATATATATATATATATATATATATATACACACGAGGGGCGTGCAATGAGTAATGTCCCTGGCACACTTCCAGTTGTGTGATCTAGCTGAAATTTTGCATGTTTTATGATTTATATCTCTACGTGTTATGGGGCAAATTACAGCCCTGTACTAATTATTGTTTCTGTTTTACAGGTGTTTGAAATGAGTCAGGTGTGAAATATAGCCTGTTGAATGTCAAGCAGTGATCCGATTTTTGTATTTGAAAGGACGCACACCACAGGGGGTCTTTTAATGAAATGAAAGAAACCTATGGTGATAATGTCCCATCATATTTTCTTGTAAAACGCTGGCATCGTTAATTCAAACATGACCGGAAGTCTGTGGAAACAGCTCCTAGATCTGTTTGCCCCCCTTCTGCCATCTATAAGGTATCTGCCCGTCAAGTTAAGCCTGCCATTTTGGAAGATCGGTGCATTACTATTTGCCAAATAGCCCTAGATGTGAAGATTATTACAGAGTCTGTGGAAACCGTTTGCATATACATAAGGTGTCTGCCAGATGGATCTCCAGGTTACTCACAGCATTACAGAAGCGAGAACGCGTACAGTACTCGAGGATGAATTTGGAGATGTGCCAAGAAGTTAAGTCAAAGTTTTCAAAAGATTGATTACACAGGATGAAACCTGAGTCAATACCTATGGTCCAGAGACCAAAGCCAAGTCAAGGCAATGGAAGCACTTGGACTCACCACCTCCAAAGAATCTAAGGGTGCAGCCCTCCGCTGGCAAGGTCATGCTCACAGTCTTCTGGGAGCAGGACAGAGTAGTGATGACATATTTAGTGGTAAAGGGTACCACAATTAGAGGAGCTTATTATGATTCATTTTTTAGGAAATTAAGGGAAACTATCAAAAGCAAGAGGCGGTGCAATATCAGTAAAGGTACACACCTCCTACAGGACAACGCCAGATCAGAAGCACGGGCGTGTGGGCATGAAATCCTTCTCCCTTCTCCCTACTCTTCTGACATTGCACCTTCTGACTTTCACCTCTTCCCAACCATGAAGTTGTTTTTGAAAGGAAATCGTTTCCCAGATGATGCAGCGTTGATTGCTGAAATCACGTATGTATATATATATATATATATATATATATATATATATATATATATATATATATGTATATATATATATATATTTATATATATATATATACGTTCGAAAGTCAGCCTGGTTATACTTGGGCCATATGTACTGTTGATAACATTCTGTTCATATATATGTATATATATTTACATATATACTTATATATATTTATATATATATATATATATATATATATATATATATATATATTATAAATTTAGACTAGTGTTCAGAAAAAATACATGTAAAATTTCAAGTGTTTAGATCAAACATTGGTGGAGGAGTTTTGTCGATTCTACAAAGGTAATTTCTCTCAACTTTTATCTCTTTGCAGCCATAATTTCCCCCCAAAAAAAATCGTATTAAGAAGCTTGCTGAATTTCTAAAAATGCTCTATGTAAATATTCGAATATTTCGATCCAAAATTTGCTGACTTGTTTGTTTGACACCACAAACGTAACATCTTTTTTTATTTTTGACTCCTTGGCAGTTAATTTTCGACAAAAAAACGATTAAAATCTTGCCCTATGTCTGATAACACTTTATGTATAATTCCAAATGGGTTGACCTGACAGTGGCTAAGAGATCAAATTGTATTTCTAACTTTAACCACAATTTGTGTCCCTAAACTCTTATCAGTTTAAGCTAAAATCTATTTAAAAAGTTTGAGCTATGTTGAAGTATCCTACATCTAAATTTTCAAGTGTTTCCACCCAAAATTGAAGGAGATTTTTTACAGAGTTTGCAGATGGAAAATCGTTTTATTTGACCTATTGTCAGCGAAAAACGGATTTAAATATTTTTCTGAATCACACTGCTCCTTATCTCAAAGCTCGTGTCTGTTAACTGAAAATTGACGCAGTAGTTGTGTAGGGAAATGTCCACACACGGACACACATGGAACCATCAAATTTCACTTTTATAGATATAGATTGGTACATCTTGATTTTATTAATGGCGCTCTATTGTATGAATTTATTAATGGCGTCTTTCGTCTAGACAAACAATGCGCTCTTTTGTATGTTTTTGTCAACCCCTTTTTTTTAGTAACCTGCACCCTACATTGTTTTATTGTAACTGTTAGAAACGTGTTATATCATCGTGGATGTCGATTTGAAATACGTGACAAGGAAATTTCGTAATAACTTAGACGAACTCAACTTGAAACTTAAACAGGTTTTTTTCTTTCCAACTATTACATCAAGAAAAAAAAACAATACTAAAGTGTCTATAGAGCTGAAGTATAATAAATACGAAACAATATCTTCGTGCACATTTGCAACTTTCTACAATAAAATGTGAGAAATAATTTTCTTTTTAATTTGTCTTTAATTTTCGTCGACGAGATATTAAACTGTAGCTAGTTGCGATAAAAAAAAATGATTTTCCTCTCTTTTTATTCTGTTTATCAGTCAGCACACAACTTTAATTCGAGCATTATATTTTAGTTCTGTGTTTGTTGGCATTTAAAAAGAAGACAATTGTTTTCATGAAAAAATATTATTCTCGAGACATTACAACTTAAAATAAAAATTAAAAATCTAAGTACAACTAAGCAGAATGTTTCTTTTTTGTGTGTGCAAAATAAGAGGGAAACGAATTACTCCTTTACACTCGTTAGTTATTCAAAATATTAAATCTTTATCCAACCAAATACTGGTAAACATGTATACATTTTTTTTATTTTTGTCAAGCTTTTAAAAACACGGCTATTCAGGTAACCCTCAAACTATTGACGAAATTATGAGTACAGCAAGCAAACTACCACTAACAAGAATAATTCGTAAAATTACTGATCCTATATCAAGGACAATTATAAGAACACCTGAATTACAAAAACTTGAACAAAACTTGAGTAACTAAATTTCAATAATATATAAAATACAACCAAAACTAAATGTCAAGAATATAACACACATATCAAAATAAATTTTAACAATATGAAAAACAACTAACTAAATCTAAATTTGACAGTATAAAAAACATATACAACTAAATTCCAACAAAATAAAAAAAACACCTAAACTAACTTTCCAAATAGTCAAAACACATAAAACTAAATGTCAACAACATTAAAAGCATATACAATTGAATTTGAACAATAGGACAAACAAAAACTAAGACACATATTTTTCCAACACGAAAAATTAAAAAAAACTATATGAACAGCTACAAATCACATAGTTCAGCTATAGGAACAATTATTTACAGAGAATATACGAGAATTCTTTATTATAGACTGTCAACAGGAATTCGATTAGGAAAAAAAAGCCGTTTGCTTTTACGCAAACAGGACACTGCTGACTAATGTAAAATTGTGAGTTTTATTTTGCCATTTTTTAACGTTGCAGAATATTTTTAGTTTGAACGTTTTTTTTTCTATAAATTATGAAATGCTTATATCTCGCCCTAATTATCCTGATTCTGTAACACATGTGACCGTGGTAAATAGTCACTGCGATGAATTTAATAAAATATGGTAAAACAGCGCTGGCTTTTATATAATACCTGTCTTTTAAAATTAATTGGCATTTCCTTAGCCAATTAGCATAATAAAAGTTAAAAACTGCCACCACTGTTATAACCGACATATTTAGCCCTAAAGAATGAATGCGTGTTCTTACATTTAAGATATGTATCTCACGCAACATCCCATAAGACGATACATTGTAGTTTTTCTGACGCTTACCTGGGCATACAGTCATACATACACACTCACAGAACACTGATATTTATATAATAGAAGAGTGGCATCATTGGTTTGTGATCGAATAAATGTTTTTTGTGACTTTATAAAATACAATATTCGAAATATCACCGAATGCCTCAAACACCCAAGCCACACAGATATAAAAACAAAAACTGCTTCACAGTTTTGCAATAAACGTCAATGTTATTAAGTATTCATTTCTGTATACATTACCTAAGAATGATGACATATTCCTACTTCTTCTAGTTTTTGATGTTTAGTTAAACAGTTTTACTCGGTTAGGATTTTTTAAATACTGAATGCATAGTTATTCAATGTTTAGAAATATTGACTAAAATAAAACGACCCATTATCCGAAATCAATACCTACGTGTCTAATTAGATTGTTCTTCACAAACGCGCGTAATTATGCAAGTATAATTTTAGTAGTATTATTGGATATTCCCGGTAATGGGATTTCAAGCGATTAATGATGAATAAACCCGTTTTTTAAAAGACGGTAAAGCCTGGGAGAGTTGATCGTCTGGAAGAGAAAAGCCACGCACTTCATCGCCGCCGGCAACCAAGTAATAGTCTGATTGATTGTGTTTTTAATCTTTTAGCGACTTATCCGAAATAATTCATATAAATTCGTATAAAATAGGAGGTTGTATCGGAATTAAGTACTTTAGAATGATGCGGCCATTTCATCCAAAGATTAATAACAGATTTTTTTTTTTACATGGAGTTCACCACTTATCAAGGCCCAATTGCCAGTCAGTGATAAGGGTTATTGTGTGTACAGTAATCAAAGGGATAATGTAGTAATAGTATTGGAGAATTGGTAAGGTGTCATTACTTAGCGGGGGCGGTTCATCAGGAATTTGTTTGTGTTGGACTTGAAGACATCAAGGTTGAAGTCGGGAGGGAAACAGGCAAGCAGAACAGAGTTCCACAGGCGTGCAGTTCTAAGAAAGAAGCGTTGTTCATGGTTTCTACGCTTTGATTTAGGCACAGCTAGGGAGTGGGGAAAATTATTGACTGTGGTTTCAGCTAGTCGGGTATTTACTGAGAAAGATTGGCGAGGGGGGACAACAAAATGGAGCTCAGACGAGCACCTGCCATGGAAGTAACGATAGAACAATGAGAGGCTCGCTGCGTCTCTTCTGTGGGAAAGAGGTTGCAGGGTAGAGAAAAGGGCATGAATGCAAGAAAGCAATTTTCATCTGGACGGAAGGACAGTATGCTGAAGTTATCGCGCATTGCAGACGTAGGTGTAACTGCTCCATCTTTGTTTTAGATTTAAAACCTATGCTAACATTTATCAACATACACCCGCCATTTGTACATCGAATAAATATTCATGAAAAGCAAATTTACTTTCTGAAAGATTTAATTAGGTTGACTTTCCAGGGACAAAATTATTTTTATATAACAAGAAAGAATATTATTGATAGTTGATTAGTATCGATCAGGAAGATGGCGTAAGAAATGGCGTTTCTTTTCATAGACTTTCATAACAGGAATAGTTGTATATCAACTGATTCTCATTTCCCATCTATCGCCATTTTGTTTTGTAATTTAATAATCTGAAAACCGAAATGACCATCTCTGATATCGGTCAGGCGCTGCTTACAAAATAACTGTTTAATCTGGCAGCCTTTTTGAAAACAATCTCAGAGATGTTGGCTCCATAGACAGCCATGGTGTCTGCGGCATTTAAGAGCAGGGCTTGCTGGGGAAATTATCTCGCCCCCTGAGTGACCTGAGAGGTTTGGATGACGGAGGGTGTTAGTGTGATCTAACTTAATTTGTTGGACAGTTTCTAGACGGGGGCTCATAAATCCGGTTTAATTATGTCTATAAGAAATTTCTTGGCTGTTTTCTGGGAGCACTAGCGTCCAGAGAGAACATTCGTGTGTACGTTAATAGCAGCACACGCTCTAGTAATTTCGTGGATATCAAACTATCTTGTACATTGTGTCTAAACGTGTATAGAGAAATATGTATTGATTTTAAAAGAACATCTAATTTTACAGGCTGGCTGTTTATTCACAATGTAAAAGAAAACGAAAGGCGCATTGTCTAAGAGAGTAGGGATATCTGCAAATATTCCATTGTGTTTTATAATATAATATTAACAAAGATCGATTCCGATGCAAGTATTTATTCCGAATCTTTCATAGCCAAAATCACATTAAAAAATACACTTTTATTAGTAGTTGAAGGCGAACTAAAATGTCCTAATATACTATTATATTTTTATATGTCCGGCGTCTTTTGTTGGTCTGCTTGTTCAAACTACTGAGCAGATCTGCCAAACTACAGAGCAGATCTACCTAAAATTTTCACCATTCCTTTTAAGATAATATGCTGTGAATTACGTATTATAGTATCCTCTTGACCTGTAGCTAGTGATTAAAAAATATTAATGCCTCAAGGTACTACTTTATCCCAGTAATTATTAGGTCGATTAAATAATTTATTGACCTCTGTTATGACAAAAGTATAATGAACTTTGCATGATGGTATATATGTTTATCTTACAGAGAAATGATAAAGAGAAAAATTGGTAAGTATTTAATATATCATTATACTAAATTTGACAAAATGCGAACATTCATTCGCATAATACAATCTTATTACGTCATCGGAAAATTACTTCAGCCGGTATCATCAGGGAATATGTCTAGTTGTAATAATATTTCTTTAAAATAATAAATTTAAGTAACGGACATAACTAGTAAGGGATCGATTTCAATATACATTCTAATTCTAATATAATAATCGATTACTATAAAAAAGATCGATTCAGATACAAGTATTTATTCCGAATCTTTCATAGCCAAATCACATAAAAAATACGTTTTTTTATTAGTAGAACCCGAACTAAAATGTCCTAAAAAAACTTTAAGCAAAAAGATATATTTTCTGTTTAATTTGAAAAAATCTTAATATTTTTTCTTCATGCATTACCCAAAGATTGTTATACACAAAGCTAGATTTTAACTTGTCCCCGAAAAAACGGAAGGTATACCTGTAAATTCACGCTTGTCCGTTAGCCCGTTAGACTGTCCGCACTTTTCATAATAACAATACCTTGGATTTTCTTTTTTAAATTCACAAACATTAAACAAAATATAAGTAAAAAAGTAACAGAACGAATTTTCCTGGAAACTTCTGGTTGCCTCTTAGGGGTGCTTTTCGGTTTAAAATGGCTAAAAGTGACATGTTGTGCTTATTTAAAAAAGAATGCCTTGGATTTTTATAAAAAAATTTCTGAAAAGTTATAACTAACTGATTTCTATATAATTTTGTTTGCCTATACTTCACAATAACTCTTGGGTGGGGCCCAAGGGTTTTTTAGGGCTAAAAAAAACTCTCCATTTTAGGGGCTATTGCATGATATTCGTCGCAAATGTTCTGTGTATGGATATCTTACAGTTTTTCTTTGTGCTAAACTCACATTAAAGTATGTTAATCTTTGAGGACTTTGGATGCAAAATGGGGTGGGGCAAATGATGGAATTTGCCATTTCTTTTTTTCATGGTGCACAACTCAAATATACGTATCTTAAGGCATAAAACTGCATCGTTTGTTCATTTTCACCAGGATTTTATGTCCCTTGGGAACTTTGGAGGCTAAATCAGAAGAGGAAAATGCTGAAATAAATTAGTGTTTATGGCGTGTTCACTGTGTACTCGCGGGGGAACATACACGCTTCATGGGTTATAATTGGATTAAAAAATTAAAACCTAATTTGGTACCATCGGTTTAAAAGCCCTGCCACACACACACACACACACACACACACACACACACACACACACACACACATATATATATATATATATATATATATATATATATATATATATATATAGGTGTGTGTGTGTGTTGTTTTTACAAAATCAAAACATCAAGGAATAAATTGATAGCAACAAACTGTGTATTTGCTCGTTAGTTGCAATTGTTTCAAGACTATTCGGACAAATTCAAACCCTATATCGTTTGAACATTTTCACAAGAACACCCTTTCCTCAGACGCATTGAATAAAAAAATGAGCAATATTGAATCAATTTCCATTATGAGGAAAAAATAAGAAAATATTATACCTATATCTTATCCTTCCAAAGTTTTATAAAGATTATTTTTATATTTACTTATTTTCTCTATTAAAAAATTCAATAAAACAATCATTCAACGTTATAATTAATTACCTGTGTTCACTCAACATATTTTATTATTAATTCACTCATTATTAAATTAAGATGTCCTTATTCCCTGGTTAAACTTTTAATAGTTTTATTTATTTAATTTTTCTATCCGGACTAATCAACCAAGTCTTCAGCTATATTGTTTCGAATCTATGTTAGTTTCGTATCCAGAATTTGCTTTGTTTATTTACTAAAATAGTAGCTACCTTATTTGTGTAGTTCCCAAAATCGTTTTTTGTTTAAAATTTATTCCATAAGGGGGAAAAAATCATAAAGAATAGTACAATCCCATTCTTGATTTAAAATTAGGATCTGAATTTATTTTTAATTATTAATTTCTTATAATCTTTCGTTCCTACCGATTAAAATTTAGGATTATCAAATAGTTAAGATGTTGAAAGGGAGGTAAGTCTATACGTTCGAAATTTTAAAGCTTTTGTCCAATAAGAAGCTGCCATAATTCCTAATATGACGTGAAAAGAAAGGTAACTCTATACATTCGTGATTTTAATGCTTTTACAGAATTCAAAATTGGCAAAATTCCTAATATGCATTTATGATGTATTTATTAATTACTCCAAATCATTTTAATCTAGACAAACCTATTCAAATTATAAGTTTGTCAATCATATCTTAACAGTGATACTGATTTTATTATCAAGTTTGTAACCTGTTTGCCATAATTTTCTGAGTTATATATGGTTTTAATTCAAATAATATAAATTAAAGTTTGAAGTTCTTAAATACTTTTCTGAAAATAATTAATGTACTATTAATGAGTATTAAATTAATAAATATATTATTTATTTCAATGTATGTTTTACTCCAATAAAAGTGGAGCTCCATCAGGGTTTTAAGATTTAACCGTTCAAAACAAGCATATTATGAAATGATCTAGGATTTTTCAAGGTTTACTGATCTAAAAACGGTATATATGAACCTCCATTCTTTATTACAAAGATGGTATTTCTACCGTTGAATTTTTTTTTTGATAATCTTTGTTAATCTATTCTATGGATCTACAAACTATATCGACTATTTCACAATCCATATAACTAATATTATCTTTGTAAAGACTTTAGACATATCTAAATTTCTTATCTAATAATACATTGTCTTTATTTCTAATAATGTATTTTAAGTGTTGGATTTAAGATTCAAGAAGTGCTTACTAAATTTGAATCATTTATCACATCTAATTTACTGTATTTTTACTTAATAAGCTTTTTTTCTTCTTGTTTTTGTCTCAGCTACATGTAAGACGTGATAGCAAAAATCTGTTCGAATGAACACATCCATGTATAGTATTAAGCCTTTTATTTCATATTTCTTCTTAAGAATTCACTATGTAGAAGGCTTCCAGTAAAGGGTTACCTAAGTTCTAATTATTTAAACTCAATAACATTTGAAATACTATAAACAAGACTCATATATATATATATATATATATATATATATATATATATATATATATATATATATATATATATATATATATATATATATATACACACACACATATATATATATACACATATATATATGTATATACGTATATATATGTATATATATGCACATATATACATATATAAATACGTATATATATATACATATACATATATAAATATAGATACATATATACATATATATACATATATATATATATACATCCATATATATATACATATATATATACATATATATGTATATATGTATATATATGTATATATACACACATATATATACATATATATACGTATATATACATTAACATATATAAATATATATAAATATATATAAATGTGTACATATATATATATACAGACATATATACATACATATATATATATATAAATATATACATACATATATATATAAATATATACATATACACATATATATATATAAATATATACATACATATACATGCATATATATATACATACATATATATATACATACATATATATATATAATATATACATATATATATACATATACATACATATATATACATACATATATATATAAACATATACATATATATATACATACATGTATATATACATACATACATGCATACATACATATATATATATATATATATATATATATATAAAGCGAAAATATATGTATGTACGTGTGTATGTGTGTATGTTTGTGTCTGCGAAAAACTTTTTACAGACACAAGAAAAATTCACAGACTCGGTATCATATTGAAGCTCCATCCTTCTCTCGAAGAATATCCAAAAATTGGCCGAAAACGTTCATTTTTCTCACCCCGAAATCGACAATTTTCGACAGGGGTTTCAAGAAAAACGGGTCTTTCGTGACGACAACCGGTTCTACGCATGCGTCAGATGACGTCATGACCTCATTTACTTTAAATAGTTGCAAAAACTTAACGAATTCCATGTACGTCGCGTTAGGTCAGTTGATTAACGCTTTGTTTCATTATCTAAAGGTTTTGAGTTCGAATCGTGGTGTGAGATGTCTTTTTTCCCCGATTTTTGAAATTTAAATATTGAACCAGGTTATTTAAGCCATTTTTTACGTAACGTTCGTTTTTCTGGGTTTTTTTTAACTTCGCTTATCAACCCACGACCACACACCCAAACACACCCGGGTACCCACCGATTTTTTAAATTTTAATATCGAAACAGGCTTATTTAAGCCAGTTGTCAGTTCGTTTTTTTGTTTTCAACATCGTTCGTTTGGTTTACGTTAGTTTCTTTGTGTTTTTTTCGATGTTTTGATTTCCCCCCCACACACCGAGTAAGTTTTATCGTTGTTTTCTTTTTTTTATTTCGCTTATAACAAACAAACCTGGTCATTGACCTCATTTGCTGAATAGTTTCCGTCCTCGCCGTCGTCGTCATCGTCGTCGTCGTAACGCTCGACGAATTCCGTGCGCGCACCTGTCAATTTGGTTCTTAAATAAATTCAAACATCTTTCAGTAACTCATTCTGGCTAGCCGATTTTATTTTCAAACTTCGCCCCAGGACTTCGGATTCGATCCTACCCCCTCGGTTTCTTTTTTTATTTAACACCATACACACCTCCAAAGACCCGGGCAACGCCGGGTACCCCTATATATATATATATATATATATATATATATATATATATATATATATATATATATATATATATACTTGCATTTCGGCCCAGCGTTGCTCGGGTGTTTGGGAGTGTATGCTGAGCAAAAAAAAAACACACACACACACACAAAAAGGTCATTGTTTTTAAAAATTCACTCCTATTATAACCCCTTAATATTTATTGTTTTCGGCTCAAATAACATTATTAAGTTAGATCCCTGCCCAAGAAAGCTATATAAAAAATTTCAAGTGTTTTGACCCAAATTTCTCGGAGGAGTTAGGTAGAGTTCTCAAAGGTCAAATCGTTGAACTTGTCCCGTTTACAGCATAATTTCTGGCCGAAAATTTATTACAAATATTTCCCAAATCCCAGTACCCAGTATATCAAATTTCGAGTCTGTATACTAAACATTGAATTATTGCGTATGGAAATGTACACAGATAGACACATAGACACCCACGTTCACTTATATATATATATATATATATATATATATATATATATATATATATATATATGTATGTATATATATATATATATATATAAGTACTTCATTTTCTCACATAAAATTAATATACGAAAGTAAAAATTTATACAAAAATGTAAGTAGTAACTTAAACAGTGCTCAATACATAGGTAAAGCTAGTTAAGTAGTTATGATTATGATTACGCTACACTGGATATTCCGCGTTCCATCCACACTATATATTTTATATGTTGGCTCGTGTCGCGGGGTTCGATTCGTTCGACTGGTAGTAATCGTGACACCCTGCACTGAAGAATCCCGAAAGGATGAAACACTATTATTATAGTAAAACAAATAATTATATATAAATATATATATCTATAAATAAAAAATATATATAAATATATATATATATATATATATAAATATATATAAATATATATATATATATCAATATATATATATATAAATATAAATATATAAATATATATATATATATAAATATATAAATATATATATATAAATATATATATATACATATTAAGTAATGTGATTGATAATTTAAAATTTAAAAATCAAATTATAATTAAATTAAAAATCCGTTTCATAAGAAGGAACAATAACAAAATCAAATTGATTTTGTTATTGTTCCTTCTTATGAAACGGATTTTTAATTTAATTATAATTTGATTTTTAAATTTTAAATTATCAATCACATTACTTAATATTGAATTAGCTCTAAGACATTTAACTATCGAGCTTATTATAATAAGCTCGATAGTTAAATGTCCTAGAGCTAATTCTAAATTACAACGAGCACTTTCTATTTCCTGTATTTTAATTAAACTAGTTATTTCACTGTTACATTAAAATACACCCAGCTCTTTAGACTATTGTTCTAATCTTCTTTAAATTATATATATAAATATATATATATACATATATATATATATATGTATATATATATACAAATATATATATAAATATATATATATATATAAATATATATATAAATATATATATATATATAAATATTTTTATATAAATATATATATATAAATATATATAAGTATATATATAAATATATATATAAATATATATATATAAATATATATATAAATATATATAAATATATATATATATATATATATATATATATTTCATGCATGAGTACCCAGCGTTAACATAAATTTCTGTTTGAAACACACCGTAATACTAATCATTATCATCATTGACAACGTGGATACCCCCACAACAAAAATGAAAGAACGGATGAAAACATGTAAATGTAATCGCCCCCAAAAAGAAGTATGTGAGACCCTCTCAACCAGATATGTCGGCAGAAGGGCTACAAAGAGAGGAAACTATTCTCCGGACATATAGCACTGGAAAGACCCCGCTCTAAGAAAAGTGCATTAAACATACATCATTAAACTTTCGTTTCAATAAAAATCGCAGTGAATGGCAGTGAGATTAAAAAAAAAAACAAACAAAAAGAAAAAAAATTAATTCCTAAAACTATTATATGAGATTTTTCGGCAGTTTAGATTTTTAATGTATTCCCACCTCCCAAAACAACACAAAATTGAATTTGTCATAGTTTGGGGTTAGTTCTGTTTATTAAATTGTTAGGTGAAAGTACAGATTGGTTTCATAAAAATCAATTAAATTTATCGTTATTTTATCTTTCAAAGCACTAAAAATGTTTGTAATTGCATGTTTTGACCCCCCTCGATCGCCAAACTGTAAAGGATGCTAGAAATTACATGTCGAGTTGAAAGCTTTGTAGCCGAAAAGTGGGTGCTTATTTTACGTTTCATTTATATAGAAAAGTTATGTTATTTTTTTTCAAAATCTATTCTTTCCCAGTATTTATAAACACTGCTTAAACGTATAAGGGCACAAAAAATCCAGGTCTTAATTTTTTTGGTCAATGTCAAGGTTCTTTCAAACTCCCCTCAAAACTTTAAAATGAAGACTTTTAATGGTTTTCAGTGCTACTGAAATATAATATTACGTTTAAATTTGGGCCAGGTAAGTAGTTTTTATGATATGAAGAAATTAGTTTTTCAAAAAATAGGTGATCACTTTCCAATACAAATTTAACGTAAAATGAGGATCCACTTTCTGGTCACCTAGTAATTTCTTCATATTATAAAACAAATTGAATTGCGATATTCGTTTTCAGCAGCCCCGAAAATTGGCACTGCTTTTTGTTACTAAGAGATGCGTTCATTTTTTTCATATCATAATTAAGGATGCTTATTATGCTGTTAGTAATTTTACAAAAACATACTTTTGTTTTTCGTTCTTTTTTCATTATACACCTTGTATAGTTGTGAACAGGTGCCTCTGCAGTGTAGCATTTCACAAAATTCTGTTTACATCAGGAGGCGGTTAAGTAAATTAAAGAAGAATCTGGTAAAATCTATACAAATTCTATAATTGAATGCCCATCTAAAAAAAAATGAAAAACAAAAACATATTTTTGTGAACCGCTCGTATAAGCTTACTGACAACATTATTTACGTCCTAAATTATGAAAAATAAACGAATCTTTTAGTAAAAAAGACACGACCTTTTTTTGCTGGGGCTGTAAACGAATATCACAGTTCAATTTGTTTTATGATATGAAGAAATTATTAGGGGATGCCCATTTTACGTTCAATTTATATAGGAAAGTGGTCCCCGACTTTTTCCAAATTAATTTTTCATATCATGAAAACTAGTTATCTGCCCCAAATTAAAATGTGATATTGGGTTTCAGCACCATCGAAACCCATTAAAAGTTGTCATTTTAAGTTTGTTTTAGAGTTGGGAAGATACTTGACATTTCCAATTTTTTCCTATGTGTCACGTCGTAAAAATTGACTATTTTGAATTAAAGACATTAAATAAATTATAAAGAAAATCTGTTTCCCAGGCAATTAAAGACACTTGTTATGGTATAATTATTATAGTAAATCCTGGGCAACACCGATTAAATTTTATAAACAAAACACAAAAAGAGCAGGGGATGATGGATTTTGTTCACATGTGTCTCTGTGACTAACTCTGCCTTCGTAAGGATGCAAGTAAATGAAGGCATTATTTTTAATTATTTTTCTCTAACAAATAAAAAAGGTTACTTACAAATTAAGAATAAGCGAAAAATATTCCTCTGACTTAAAAATAAAAATAATAATTCCGCTTAGAATAATATTTAGAAATGAAAACAAAAACAGGAAATATTTAATAGCGTGCTGTTTAAAATATTTCTTTAAATGAACTATCACGGTTATTTCCCCTTTTGGTTTTCTGGTTTTGGTTTGAAAATAAAACGGTTTCAGATTTCAGATTAAATTAGTTTACTCAAATATAACTTGAAATTTAAATAAACTAAATAATTTAAAAAAATAATTAGTGAAGTTTAAACACAGCTACTATGTCGAATAAGTAATGTCATCGAAGTAATTATTTAAACCGATTCCATCTAATTTGATATATTAATGACCGTAACTCAATAATCTGGAAATGGTTTGAAGAATGCTATATATTGAATATATTTCTTTGGAAGTTTTACACACAGACACACGGACGCTACTATTTTATATATATATATATATATATATATATATATATATATATATATATATATATATATATATATATATATATATATATATATAGCACTTTAATTTATGATTTATGTTTCGTTGATTTGATTACTTTTTGGTTTATTCTGTTGTTTCATTGATGCCAGTATTTTTGGCATGGTGCTATTTTTGGTATTTATTCACATCCGTTTACCTGGGTTCTATGTCACTTTTTACTAAATTCATTATAATAATACATGTGTTTTACTATCCGAGTTCTTTCAAATTTATAACTATTTATGATTATGCACTTTGTAAATAAAATGACAGTTTTAACAACATAAATTTATCTTAGAATATGCATTTTCCGATTCGTATTATTTGGATCATTTTTACCATAGCAGAATATTAGTTGGGTTGTTGATATTATGTGATTTGGGATATTTTGTCAGTGTTCATTTCAAGAAATAATTATCCAAGATAATGACTAGTAAGCATTCAAGTTTTCTCAGAAGTGGATGACGATATTACAGCGCGGACTTCACTAGACTACTCAGTGTTAAATGTTTATTTCACCGATCAGAAATTAGAAGTACCGTGAGATAGATCATTTGAACCCATTTTTACAAAAAAACGACTTTCATTCCGTACATATGTTAAATTCCACTCTTACAGTCAATCTGTCTCGTAAACTGAAAAGAATTCTACAACGTTAGAAGTTGAATTTCGATACAATTACTACGTATATAGTGATTAGAGTTATGAAAGGGAACAGTCGATCGGGCGATTCAATCTATTAAACGAGTGATGTAATCTGCCACATCGCCATTAAGGCTAGTGAATAGATATTGGTACAGATTATGTCGTGGGGTTGAGATATACAAGAAGGTAACATATGCTGTACGCTTTCTGACCACATAAAATTTTTAGTCAAATACAAACATTTTTACATCTGAATGACCCAGATTAAATCTGAACCCCTTTTTAGTATAGATATATCAATTTCACTTTTCCCCAATAATGTAACCTATACACACTAGATTTGTTAGATTTGGAGTGGTCATCACACACGCATACATATGCACACTATTCTCTAACGCCCTGGAGATGGAATCATTATGACATTCTTTAATAAATTTACAAATTAATAAATCAACATTAAATGGACAAATATAATATATTAATTGTTAGGGTGATCCTAAAGAAACGGACTATTTTCAGGAAGATAAAACAAAGCTATTAAATGATGCCCCCTTCCCTGTTCCTCTGTCTTCCCCTGTTTCCCTTTTTCCTTCTTCCCCCATTCTATATCCCCCTTCCACCTTCCTTCCTTTTTTTAAGCCTCCCTTCAACCGGTGACTGGAAACCCAAACAAGATTCAACAAACCTGGAAAAATTCCTAACCTCTTCACAGATATAAATATATTAAATTAAAATAAACTTTAAAAAAGGGTGATTTAATGGCACACTGACCCTCAAAAGTCTCAGACATGCGGTGAACTACAGACAAACGAGCCTCTCACTTGTTCAAGATGACATCTGTATAGCTTGAGATTTGGAACCAATCTACTCAACCCACAAACGCTAACCCCTAACACCAACACGAAAATGAATAAAGGCACCGATAAATAAGAAAATACACAAATACGAGAAATAAGTAAACTAACACATTCGCACCCAATTCAACGCGGTTCTCCGCGAAGCTGAATCTTCGCCCCCATGAGCTGTTAAAAAAAACTCCTTTTACTGAGGATTTATTTTCGCTCTTCATTTAGAATTCCGTTTTCGAAAATGCTGGCTGTTGTCTGATGAGGTCTCTAGTATGTAAATACTAGTAGATCGAACCATGCTCATGACTGTGTAGCAACAGACTATAGCTTATGTAAAAACAAATCTAAAATATATGTATATAAATTTATATATATACACACATATATATATGTATATATATGAGTATATATATATATATATATATATATATATATATATTCTGTGTGTGTGTTGCAATTAAGATGGGAAGACTTATGATCCATTATTAAAAGTAAATGTGTATATATATATATATATATATATATATATATATATATATATATATATATATATATATATATTCCTTTAATATTCTCTCCTACAAGGGGGAAAAGGGGGGAAAGAGGAGAGGAAATAAAGAGAACTGGGGAGCCAGCTGACCGGTTTCAACCCTCGGTTCTGAAAGCTGTATCGAGGCAACCACATTCAAAATTGTAAATAACGTTACTATTCGGGTGGGGGTAGAACGTCTTTTAGAAAAGATGGTGATAACGTTATTGTAGAGAATACAACACGCACATTGGCAGCAAAATAACATCCGAGAACTGTTGAACATATTTGTCTGGCAAATTTCTCACTTACTGTACCCAACCAAGGAAAACGGAGATGAATTGGAATTGGAAACAATTACGGATACTTTATCCAAAAACGGGTAATCACTAGATGTGATTAGGTCAGGTGCCAACTACTTGGGCCGAATGACATTTAGATTAGATGGAAGACTCCAACAATATGTACCCAGTAAAATAAGGAATCTACCCTACCGGGCAACGGACGTTGTTACTAACACATACGGGTCTCAATTACTGATCATTTACTTAAAAACCGGTCTTGTGCAGCGAACTTTAGCACGGGCTCTTTTTCTATTCTTAGTCATGCTCATTTACAATACCGCCTAAAGATCTAGGAGACTATTCACGTTCGACTTACAAAACCTTACCTTTGCAAACAAAGGGAATACCTCCTGAGTTTGAACGTAATTAATCCCTAGGGTATTCGACCTTGCCGCTGTTTTATTTTAATCGTTTTCCCACTTGTTTTTTGTCCCGTAAATTGAATAAAACGCAATTTTTATCGCTTTTTCATTCTTTGTTTTCAAATTTCCCTCGATACAGATTTAAGAAGCGAGGGTCGAAACCAGTCAGCTGGCTTCCAATTTTTTATTTCTTACCTCCACTGTTCCCTACTTTTCCCCCTTTTGTAGCGAAGATTAAAGGAATATATATATATATATATATATATATATATATATATATATATATATATACACACACATTTACTTTTAATCATGAATCATAAATGTCTCCCTTTCTTAATCGCAATATAAAAATTTTGTATCCCTAAAAACATTATGATATATATATATATATATATATATATATAAATGCACAGAATGTTATGAAGAGTAAATATTTCATGTAATATATATATATATATATAAACCATATATATATATATATATATATATATATATATATATATATAAACCAGACAATTACATTTTCTCTATAAAATGTATTAAGTGGATTGCTACTACCACCCCCTCTGGTTTTTTGAGGGTCGAGGCCCGATCTTTTCTTTCCTTTTTTCAGTATCAAAAATGTAATTGTCTGGTTTAGATGCTTGAAAATACCATAAGGTTGAAATAAATTATTGCATCGACAATTATGTAATTTCCGTGTTATATTTTTTTATGTTATCGCTCTGTTTACCACATTGAGCTCTCATACCCGGATTTCCTCTGGAATTATTCCATTATAACACTATATATATATATATATATATATATATACCGGAAGGTTTAAATACTTATGCTTATTAGTCTATCCTCGATCGCTTAGAGGAACACGATTATTAGTGAAAATGAATAATGTGTTGATGCATCCATGTAGTTTTACAAAAAAGCTTTAAAGTATGAGTACATTTCACTACGAAAGAAAGAATGAAGAAAGAAAATATTGAAAGCCAAGGCGCAACCATGAATTTATGCTAATGGCTTACGATCGATTTGTGGTTACGCTTCACGTGTATTATTGCGCTGAGATCCAATCAACGTAAAGATACCGTTACACTTACCAGAATAAAATCTTACGACTTTCAACATGAGCCGAGGTCATACTCTGATATCCAAATAATTTAGTAAGCATACCACTTACACACGGAGTTTCATATTTATCACCATGCTCACATTTGTATATCAATAGACAACTTCGATTATTGATGTGAATTTTTACAACTTTACTTATTTAAATCTCTGATATTGACGATTCCGTTGTCAATGTTAATTGGCAGATGTTATCCCACGCTATTTTCTTTCTTCATATTTCCAAACTAACACAATTATATTTCGCTGTTAAAGACACTGAAACGCCAAGATTCTCTCTCATAGACGTCTTCAATTCACACGTTTTTCTCTTTAGTTTTGAAAGAATCGTTTTAATTAACACATGCCATTATACATTTGACGGCTTTGTTTTACTAAGCGTAAATTCAACTGCGCGGGATACTTTTCGCGGCAATTCACACTTGCTGCGTTGATTAACTTTTGACATTTCCAACTCGGAAACTTGTGTTACTAATTCCATCAACGGTTTATTGTCTTTCGGTTATATGACATAACGTGTGACGAAATTCGAGTAGTAAACTCTTAAATGGCACCATAGCGTGACAAAAACAGATTGCGGGAAACTGATATTTGACATCGCGTTTACTTAAACTATCATGGTTTTTAGAAAAGATATTTTAAACTTTTAAGTTATTATATTCAGCCATAGGCATGTTGACGTACAGGTTCTCGTATTATATCTACATTAAGCGATGGTCAATATGACCGAAACGGTATGCGTGCCCATTTGAAAATACTAAAATCTGCTTGTCACCAAAACGATCGATTATACATATTCTAACTTGGTAGCACATGTAAATTTGCAGTCCCCCACTAGTTTCTTTGTAACGGAATTGGCAATAATCAAAATAGGGTAAATAAACAGCTTACCCCGAATACGTCTGTGGTTGTGTTGCGGGCAAACAAGAAGAAAGTGTTCCAAGATTGCTTCCATGGGTTTTATTTGCGTCGACTCCCATGCAATTCTCGCAGAATCGCGTGTGCTCTCGCGCAATTATGCAAATATATAATTCCCGGTCGCTATAAAGGAAGGGCACTGGTAAGTAACCAGACAGTGTCCTGAAGATTGTGTGTAGGTGGTTCCGGCAGTTGGATTGCTCTTTGTGACGAACAACGAATCTACAAGAAGCGAGTTTTCTTCCGCCTTTTTTTCTGTCTCCTTGTTCTTCTTTCTCTACGGTCATTATAGCCAAGAAATGCGTCTCTTCTAGAGGCGAGCGGTGCAGGTCAAAACTGACTATTTACTATCTCCGTTCCTCATATTTGCTTACTATATGTTGTTACATTCTACTCTATCTAGAAATCGGTATGCCCTACACAGGGGAAATATTCATAAAAAAGATGTGATCATGTTGACATAACGGTGCCACTTAGATCTTTAAATTAAGCTACGCCAGGCCAGATCTGAATAATTTGAGTAGCCATCCATAAATACAAACACCGAATACACAAGAATTGATATCATGAGCTATTTATTTAACTGTCTTAATGAGTTTTTAAAAAAATTATTTTGAGGGGACTATGAATGAAGTCTGTTATATATGGTGACCCATATTACTTTCCATTGCGTGAAAAATTATTTTTCAGTTTTCTCACTTGAAGAGATATACTAAAATATTTGAAGACATTTTTGGGGAGTACACACTTTTGTGATACGCTGTATATATATATATATATATATATATATATATATATATATATATATATATTTAAATAAGTGAGTAGTCACCAACAATATGTATTTTTTAACATTATTTTATTATTCCTACCCCACCCTAAAGGAAAAGAAAACACTAGCAGAAAGAGAGAGTGACTACAACCAGGTCAGCGGCCTGGACAAGCCCAATAAAAGAGTAATAAAAATTGGCTATGCCAATGAATAATAAACACTTACAAACATCCACCCCTTGGAAACACTTCAAATTAACTACGAAAATTGCCATTTTCATATCTCCAACTCATTTGAAAAATAATTTCTGACGAGGACGCTTCACAGAACGCCTGAAACGTGCGTAAAAACGATTTCAATGACTTAAAAATATTATTACAATGATCCAAACATAATTCTCAATGAAAAACCAAGACACGGAATAATAAAATAATGTTAAAAAATACACATTGTTGGTGACTACTCCCTTATTTAAATATACATCTTTCGTTCGTTGGAATTTCGTAACCCATTTTATTTGAATATATATATATATATATATATATATATATATATATATATATATATACATATATGCATATATACATATATGCATATATATACATATATATATATATAAATATAAATATATATATATATATATATATATATATATATATATATATATATATATATATATATATATATATATATTGTAGAATCCCTTGATATAGTGCCCCTCGGATACGTTTTTTGCTACGATGTGGAATACGATATTTTCCCCTCTGGTTACGCATTTGCCCCGCTTACGGTGTTGTTTATAATGTTATTCAATTATATACATGTGCATTATATACTACATACTACACTGCAATTTGTTACCAATGCTTAATGCCTTATCCCTGGATTCTACTTTATATATATATATATATATATATATATATATATATATATATATATATATATATATATATGAGCAAACTCCTTTACATTTACAAGGTAGTCACCACTTATCAAGGCCTGGGAATCACTCGCGGTTTAGGGTTATCACCTGTACAGTCATCAATGGGATAGTATTGTAGTAATCGTTAGTATTGGAGATTTGATAAAGTGTCTTACTTTAGGGGGCAGTTAAACAGGTATGTTTTAGTTGGACTTGAGACATCCATGTTGTAGTCAGGTGGGAAACAGGCAAATGGGACAGAGTTCTACGAGCGTGCACTTCTAAGAAAGAAACCTTGTTCATGGAATCTACGTTTTGGTTTTGGCACAGATAAAGAGTGAGGACATTTTTTGCACTGGTTTCAGCTAGACGGGTGTTTATCGTGTAAGATTGGCTAGGGGGGACCAGAGATAGGAGCTCAGACGAGCACTTGCCATGGAAGTAACGATAAACCCTAGACAGGATCGCAACGTCTCTCCTGTGGGAAAGTGGTTGCAGAGAACAGAAAAGGCATCCCCCACTAGGCCACAAAGTCTATTTTGTACTCTGTCAAGGAAGGATAGGCTGTTTCTAGCAGCTCCTGCCCAGATGTGACAGCAGTACTCTATCCCTGGATGTAATTGGGTTTTATAAAATAGAGAATTGCATTAGCAGTGAGATATCTTCTGGAGCGGTAGAAGGATAACACAATTGTCCCAGCGGCTTTGGCAACTCACTTGATGTACGTGTTCCATTTAAGGTCAGGCTTAAAGAACAAGTCCGGAAGATTATCAAAACATGAAGCTTCCCCTAGACGAGAGCCATCTATTTCAATTGGTGCCAGAGTGGGAACAGAGCGATGATGATGTAAAGATAGGAGTTTGGTTTTAGATGTATTAAAGGTAACCAGCCACCTCTTCCACCGCTGTAACACACGCTCGAGATCATATTTGAGAGAATCAGAGAGAACTTTATAATTTACGGCCTTCGATGTGTTGCCATAGATAGTCGTGTCATCAGCATAGATGTTAACGAATGATATAAATGTGTGTTTTGGGAGATCATTATGTAGATCAGAAAGATAGTTTGGCCCAGGAGGGACCCCCGAGGGACTCCAAAATTAACACTGCGGGCCTCTGATTTCTGCCCATCAACTTACTATTCTTATGAACCTATCAGAGAGAAATGGTTTAATGATTGAGAAAACATATACTGTAGCTCGAAATATAGTAACGTAGGCCTTTATTCTATTACTTATCGAAGGTATTTGATATGTCAAGATTAATTGCTGTAGAAAGGTAGCCTGCGTCGAGAGATTCACTAATCCTATGAGATATTACCGTTAGCATATCTGCTGTAGATCTGGCAGGACGGAAACCATATTGTATGCGTCTGAAAATGTTATTTCTGCTGAGGTGGTCGACTACTTCTCAATTTAATATGGATTCCAGCAACATACTCATGACACACAGGGGAATTATTGGTCTGCACTGAGGGAGATACGACTTATCAGCTGAGTTCTTAAATACAGAGAATACTGATGAGGTTTTCCAGGGTGGGGCCAAGTTCTGGTTGAAGCTTTTTCAGCACTATAATTGTAATGTCGTCAGGAGCAGTTGCTTTACTGGAATCAAGGTTCTTGATTAGCTTGGCGACCTCACGCACAGGTATGCTGTGAGAGAGCCTCTACACGATGGAGGTTATGATTTGAAATCGTGTAATTCTAACTGTGTAGCGCTCAAGAAGAAAATGGAGGCTGATGGAACCTTATCAGCATTCGATTATGGTTGTAAAAAAGTCTTGGGTTTTCTATACGACCCTGTGCAAGATTCCATAAGGGTCCCACCACCATCATGCGACGTGGAAGCATGAACCAAGAGAAAAATATTGTCCGATACCTCACAGGTATTTGATCCTTTGTCCCTTTATTTACCTGTAAAAGTGCGAGGTCGTTTATTAATTAGAGAACTTTGGAAACTAAAGCTGAATTGGGATGATCTTGTTCAACAAAGCATGTGTTCTGTTTGAAAAACACTGGCAAGTGACCTGTCGGCAATTGACTCTGTATCCTTTCCGAGGAGAGTTTTAGGTGAAGGAAAGGACAAAAAATTATTTCTCTTTTGTGATGCGGCTAAATCCGCATATGGGTTTTCAGTGTATGCAGTACAGGGTGTAAAATCATCCTTTGTATTTTCAAAAGCATAAATGGCTCCTCTACAATAAAGATCCCTCCAAACGTTGGAACTTTTATATGTGTTATTGGCTGTGAAATGGTTCCCTGTGTTAAACAGTCCCTACAGGACATTGTTGTAAAAATATTTATGTGATTACAGATGCCGAAGTAGGTCTGTATTGGGTTCTTGCTGATTTTGTCCAAACAAAAAATATATTTGTAAGACATAGATTACAGGACATAACTCAAATGACGGAGAACATTAAAACTGATCTTGATATAAAAGTGGATTTTAGGTATGTTCTCACTGCTAACAATCTGGCTGATTTCCTCACCAGAGTCCTAACTATTAACAGATTTAAAGAACACCTTCCTCTTTGGTATGAAGGGCCTGAATGGATAAGGCAGGAAGAATTCTCCTGGCACCATGATCAATTGCGTTGCGTTTCTAAGGCTCAGATGGGGCGGATTTGCCCCTCAATAAATTATGTAACAGAGAATGAAGTCGCTACTTCTGTAGTCGAACTGGAGGGATTTTTCAGCCTAAGTAAATTGATTAGTGTGATTTCATGGATCTTTGAGTTTTTAACAGATTAAAAAAGCCTGTGATGGATCCCAAGTTACAGACAAATACCTACCTGATTAAGACAATGCAGAAACAATCTTTTCCAGCAGAGCTAGACTTTTTCTTAAATCCTGAAAGAAATAACGTGCCAAAGTTGGTAAAGGATCCGGACCTCTTTCTGGACCCCAAAGGTATTGTAAGATCTAGGGGAAGAATAGATCAATCTGTATATCACCCATATGAAGTTCAAACTCAGGTTTTATTGGGGAAAAAGCATCGTCTGAGAGAATTGATTATTCGGGAGTGGCATCAAAGAAGTCAACATTTAGGCTTGGCCACAACATTAAATTAGGTGAGATTAGCTGTTACTGGATACCACAAGCCAGACAGGTTATTAAGGATGTGGTTAGTACTTGTGCCAAGTGAAAAGGTTTAATGCTGTTTCCTTCTCAACACCTAATCCAACCAACCTACCGACTCCGCGTGTGAATTTTTCCAAACCCTTTTTACATACTGGTGTGGATTTTACCAGTCATATTTATGTTAAAGGGAAAGATGGCGACTATAAAATGTGCATTGCCCTTTTTACATGTATGAGCATTAGGGCAGTACATTTAGAACTGGTACCAGATATGTCTGTAAAATCGTTCATACAGGCCTTTGTCAGATTTACAAAGGCGAATGGAATCCCCATTCACCTTTACTCAGATACTGCCCGTACATTTACTGCTGCTGCCAGAATTATAAACAAAGGGATGATAGCAAATGATTTTAAAGAACGGTTCAACTCATACGACCTTAAACATCGTACTATTCCACTGTTTTCCCCTTGGTACGGTTGCAGCTGGGAAAGGTATATCGATACCTAAAAAGAGTGCCTATATAAAGCTATAGGAAGAGGAAAAGTAGACTATTTTGGTCTACTAACCATTTTGTCGGGCGTTCAAAGGGCAGTTAACAACCGGTCCCTGCCATACATAAGCTCTGATGACTCTGAGCTGGATATCTTAATTCCAAACTCTGTCATGAACACCAATGTTGGTCGTAAAATATTAATGAGGGTTGAAGACAAGGACCTGGAAACCATGGACTCGCTTACACGGAGAGACTTGATTCAAACCCTGTGTTCTCGGGAAGACAGTCTAAAAAAGTTTCAGAAAATTTGGAATGAAGACTACTAATTGAGTCTCAGAGAAAGACCCTTGAATCTTGCTGACTCTTCTTTTGAAGATAAGATAAAAACAGGAGATATAGTACTCATTAAAAGTCCTCTGAATACTTGGCCGTTGTGGTTCCTAGGTAAAGTCCTTGAACTAATCCGAGGAAGTGATAATCTGGTACGCATGGTGAAAGTGAAGAAAAGAAATGGAGCTATAGACATGCACTCCATCAAACACCTCTTTCCTCTAGAATTCTGTCAACAGCCAGAACAACCCGACCCAACAGACATGGAACCATCAAGCTCTCAAGATGTGAGCCTAGACCCACAAAGGAGAGAAAACACGATAATTTGGATCTGTCCAGCCTGCAACAGACCATAAGATACTAGACCAATGATTGCATGTAAAACATGCGATGATTGGTTTCATTTCGACTGTGTGGGCCTAATAGAAGCAACACCAGAAGATGAACAGTGGTGCTGTAATAACTGCAATCCTCGAGATTTAACTAGGGGCACACCCAGCCTATCAAGGGTCTAAACTGACTGTTTTATTCCCATTAATCAGGAGTCTTCTTTTTTGTGGGGAATTTGTGTAAGAATTGAAATTGATTTGACTTACCGGGTGTGGGTCAGAGGGAAGAAAAGACACTGAACTGCTGTTTTGCCGTTACTGAGAAACTGGGTTTCTATTTTCTACTAAGTTAAATGGGCATTCTAATCTCGTTGGAAATCACGTTGGAATTCTCGCCACTGAGAGTTAGTATGTATAGAGTTGTCTCACTACGGGTAAGTGATTAGTTAAGAAGCTAGTTACCTAGCTTGCTAGTCGGTTGGCGTCTCTTAGACTGATTACCTCGTTACTGTTGTTCGTCAAACGTTACCAGTTAATTGTTACCTTCACAAGGAAAGGCTGCTTGTAAACAACGTCACCATTTCGTTGCAAGCCCTTACTGCCTTTTCTTACCCCCTCTTCTTGTAGGTGAAATAATCCCGACAATGTACGTACATTATATTAGTGACATTACCGTCTTCATAACTTTTAAACTATTTTAGTTGGGATTAATAGGAAGTGTGTTTTGGAAGAAATGAAGTGTAATGAAGAAAATATTTGTCGTACATGCACGGCATGATAGCGTTAACACATTGGTTCGCGCTTGATAATCGAAATTAAGCAACGTTGAGTGTTGTCAGTAACAGAAGAGTGACCAATCTTGGTATAGTGGATGTGTGTTCAAATTGGAAATTAAAGGCCATGTTTGTAGGCGGATGTTGGCGCATACCTGGAATAGTTACAAAAACTAAACCTCGCCATTTCCCTTAACGGGGATCTACATGCTATTAGGGACCAGTTCTAAATTTACCTCCTTTCTTAGAAGGAGGGAATTTCATGAAAGCTGGTGAACATTGGATAAGGGTTAGGGTGCATGCTTACTGTGACCGCATAATTAATTAGAAATTATTTTCATTTAAAAGAGGAATGCTCGACAAAGTGAAAAATCTGCTACAAAATCGTATTACTGATTGTTTGGTTAACATTTTGTGACGAAAGATTTATCAGTTATGTATTTATTCGCCAATTTTTTATGGTCTAACATGTTTCTAGCATTTTGTGCTTCTGTACGTTTTAAATTGGAAATATCGGCTTTATCAATTTTTCATTTTTTTTCAAGAGAATATAGTCCGGTCTTAGAAGAGTAACCATAAATTAAAGAAAAAAAAACAAATAGCCCCCCAGAAATGCTACCTGGGCCAACACATATACATTGCATAACATATACTGCGCATCCAGGCGCACGTCCATTTCAGAAATTGTTTGATAGTATCTTTCAACGTCGATATCTGCAAGATGTAGGGTAACATTCAGGTCATAAACGAATGAATACACTAAGAAACAAGATGGAATTTGCAATTTTTTAGATCTATTAGTGCGCAATAAAATTAAAGAAAACATCACTTTTGGAATGATTTTGTATATATCTGGCATGCCCCGATTTTATTGGGTAGGTCAGCAAGTTTTCCAAGATAGCCGACAATCTTATCCGCGCTAAAACGCAAAGTTCAAGTTTAGAAAAGCGCAGGGATAAAGAATAAAAATAAGTTAGTAGTAACGAACATCCAAAAAAGGTTAATGCAAAATGCACGACGAACCACCGCTAAAATTGTCGACCATCTTTGAAATCATTGTTGCTTGGCATATAAAAGTTGCGATGAAAAATACATGTGATACTACTTTTTTGTGATAATATAATCAGTAAAAAATGTTTGAAGCATAAAGATAAGTAAAAAGTTAAACACCTTGCATTTGATTACAAATAGTTTTGTCTATGTATTAAAATATATATTTTAGAAACTTTACTGCACAATGACTATCTTTCAAAGTCTCAAATTCAGCAGCCGAAAAATATAACTATTTTTTTTAAGTTGCGTCGGTTATTGCTACAAAGAAAAGACAAACTTCTCAATCCAATGTTTTGACTCCGAAGTTATAAAAATATTTACATCCTCGCGGCGCGTCTATACAGTTTATTGTTTTTTTGCCGCCTTCAGCACAAACGACTGAAATAAAAACATTGTTATTCGAGTATATTATTTATAACCGTCGGAAACGATGGTGATTTCGCAAGCTACTCGTAACTTTATGAAACGAAACTCAATCAATATTTCATTTGATTATTATCAGCATCCTTGCTTAAGGCGACAGCTTGCTTACCTTTTTTCTTCGAAGGAGATAAAGCGACCAGCGGGGAAACAGAAGAACAAACGTGGAATTCAAAAGATGAATTTAAGTGTGCGGTAATAAAGCGTACGTTTTGTTATTGTATTGTCTACGTCATTTCTCGGTAAAAACGCAATAAACGATTATTAGTACGGAAATCATTTCTGTTTCAAAGAAGTAGTTATGTTTGAGAATATGGATCTCAGAGAACTAAATAGGACAATGTCTCAGTCCGACATATATATATATATTTATATATATATATATATATATATATATATATATATATATATATATATGTGTGTGTGTGTGTGTGTGTGTGTGTGTGGGTGTGTAACTTGAGTTCCTTTAGCCAAAATCGAAACCGAAATCAAAACTCATGAATAATTCTTTGTAAAATTATTTATGACAAGAATTAGAAGAACACGGCAATTAAACGACCCGGATGTAAGCGTGGCACACAAAAGAACACACACGTGACGCACTTTACAATCACACTATTGTAGACTTTCCAATCATTTAACTAATGTTCGAGATCTTTCCCATACAGGATTTTACGAGAAAAAAGAAAAACATAATGCACACGATCAATACACACTATTAATATACACTAGCGGGATCTATGCAAATTACATACCGGCATCTTTTTTTTATTTTACATCTTGCTGTTGAAACTTCTGTTGACGTCGAGCGTGAATTAATTTTCGATATTACTATAGACTTTTAATTGACAAATCTTAGAGTAAATTTAAAAAAATATTAACTTCTAAGCGAGAAAGCAAAATAAATCTCGACCCAATGGAAAAGTGTTTTTTTTATTGTAACTTTAGGACATACATGCAGCCCAAATACAACACGAACACTATGAACTAGTGCTTATTCAGTACCATATTCCTTTCAGCTAATTGGTATCGTGCAAATTATGGGGCATCCTCTTTAATTAGTCTGCGGCAATACTCCACTCAAATGGCATCTTACTTAACAGTCACAATATTATAGACTTTCCAATCATTTAGCCTATGTTTGAGATATTTCCCTTGTCAGATAATCAATCCACACAAGCAAAACACAGCATTAATATACATTAGCGTTACTTTAGAAATTACACAACAGCATCGCTTATATTTAATACATTGCTGCTGAATATTCTGTGAACGTCCAGCGTAAATGGGTCCCCACATTATTACTTTAGTCCATTTGGTTTAAACTGCAAATTTATTTATTCAAGTAACTCCGTTTATGTAGTGACATAATATATCTGATTATTTCGGGTTATCTCCAATATCTTGGTAGGCGTTTGTGACATATTTTAACTTTTATATTTCAATTTTATAGACGCCCGACGTAAAAGGAAATCCCAAAAATCATGCAATCTTTTGACAAAATAGATATTCAAATACCAAGATAGTGTATGTTAATTTCACGTACTCCAAAATCGAAATAATTTTTCTATTTTTCTATCGCATCTTCTTGATATGTGAATATAATTTCTTTAATACTTCTTTATCATAGTTTTAAAAAAAATTGCATATAAATATGCATACAGTTTCATTCCTATAAAATGAATTGTGTTTATTAATAAAATTACTTACCATATTTTTGCATTAATGTTAACACTTGTTTTCAATAGAAATATAAAATTAAAAAGAATAGGATCATGGTTTTATTCATCTCACTCCATATACAGTGCCGCCAAAAAGAAGATCCGCTATTTTAATTTTTTTTTTCAAACCCTCAAATTTAACCCAAACTGAATGTAACTTTTGAAATACTCTTAATCTCATTTGATACGCCTTTTATGTTTATACATTTTCCATATTCATATTTGACATTTAATCGAAATATACTTGTATTTACGTCATTAAGAAAACTGGAAATATAGAAGGCAAAATCAAACTCAATACGCACAATAGTAAAAAAAAAGTGCTATTTAAATGTAACTTTAGCACATTAACGTAACACAACTTTAACAGCAACACAATGAACTATTTATTATTTAGTAGCCTAGCCCTTTAGGAATTTGACTGCTAATTTTGAGGCATTCTCTTGAATGAGCATGCGGCAATACTCCAATCATAGTGCAGCCCATTCTTTGGAATTTTTTGTTTAATGCTGTTTAAGATTTGAAGTTGTATCATTGCATAGCTGTTGCTTGAATTAATGTCATACGTTTTCGGTAGGACTGGGGTATGAAGACTGTGAACGCAAATACAAACACGAAATAGCATGCTCTTCCAGGAATCTTCTGATATTGCCAGCTGTGTGATAGAAAGATTTATCATTCACGCAAAAGACGCAATTTTCATCCAAATTTCCAATAAATTAAGGTAAACATCCCTCAGTCAACATATTAATGTACTTGATCGAATTAATCCGACCTTGCAAGCTACCTATAGACATTTGGCACTAATAACACCCCACGCAAAAAAAAAACTGAACATGCACCAGGTTGCAGCGTTAACACTCTGCAACTAGGATAATATTCTTCGTCCTTCTTTCGACGGATGTACTGTTACGGTCACTGGTTATCCTTTAAATTTGCTTTAATGGCTAGAAACCAGTTTAGACAAATATGAAGAGTCATATATTTTTATTGCATTTGGCGAAGGCAAGACGACGCTTTATGTTCATTACAGAAATCATTGGGTTACGTCTTGCATAACAGCCTCACAAATTAATTTCTTAAAACTGCTTTTAACTGTTTAAAGAGAGCATTTCCTTATAAGCTTACCCTCTTGTAGGATTTAGGAATCCGTTTCAAATTAGTTTTAAGGCTGCGGATTTGATAGTACTTTATTCCCTTTAAGAGGTAACTCAAGGACATCCATATTTAAGAGGCATCACGAATTGCCGATGTTTATAATTATTTTGCACAGTCTTTTGTCTCGTTTTCTCATCACATTTCAATCAGCGGCAAATATCCCGATTAGATAAACCAGAAAGGTGGAGATTAATGAGCTCATAACGATCACTAAGTACTCGAGGAATTCGAAGAAGATGATACGTCGTATATCATAGGACTAACAACAATTACGATTAGAGATGCTAACATTCGGATACTTTACGATTGGAGATGTTAAAAGATGGATATTGTAAACTAGTTTTAAGTCCATTTTTCGCTACGACATTTCTTTTTGACTTCTTGAATTAAACTTTTTTTTTATTGACGTTAACATTAAGATACGCCATTTAAAAGTGCTGTATTAAAAGGTTTAATTGTTCTATTGTAGTTCTTGTAAATATACAAGTTGATTTTGTTGTGTTTGCATGGCCAACCGCATTGTTTTTGTGAGTTCAGCTGTATGTTCTATATTAAACTTTTAAGAACAGACGAACACAACAAAAATAAATTGTATAAAAAGTACTAATTAAATTCAATGAATGTGTTTAAAAGGGCACATACTATACTGTAACAACTGTAAAAAAATGGAGGAGGAAATATAAAAGCGACCCTGAATCGACCAACGACACACACATCAGCATACGAACATGTTCTTTTTGGCAGCCTTTTTTAAATTTTTATTTATTTTTTCATTAGCAGAAAATATATTTTAAATTAATCAGCAAGTGAACTAATATTTGTCCTTCCCATTTTTTTTCAGTATGAAACTAAATTGACTGAATTACGTTATTTTTTTTTCTTTTTGTGTCCGAAATACTACACGCTCCTCTTTCGCCGCCAATTGATATATCTTTTTTAGATAAACATAACAGAGGACATTCACATAGGGTTAACACAAAGGTATTTTTACAAATGGGGATACGAGGAGAGAATCAGTCTCCCTGATTCTCGGAGGAGTATACCTACATTGTCTTAATATTATAGTACGGATGGGTACTAAGTCAATTCGTTTTAACCGTAATCCAGACTTGTACAATATAGCAGCTGATGAGTTGACGAGGTATTTTTTTAACATAAGGAACAAAAAACTGTCAATGTTGTATTTTTCCTACCTTGATTTGATGTTTGGAGTTTAAGCGTATGAAGACAATATTCTATAATCTCTTCCAAGCTGCTTGGCTAGATCCACAAAACGTTCTGCAAGGTCTGCAACACCACGTTTCATTTCACTAGCTGTCAATCGACGCTTTCTAGGAATTTCGGAGAACCTGTAATAAAGTTATGTGCACGTAATATTAACAGAAAAAAATAATAATTAAATAGTTCTTAAAATATTTGTAAAAATTAAACATCTGGAAAATAAGGTTAGGTGTACTAAATTTCACCTCTCTTCGTCTCATAAGAAATTTCAAAATTACAAAAAATATTGACCTGCAATAAAAAGATACACAGGGGTTAGACACACACCTACTCACACACATACACACATATTATATGTAAACACGTATAAACGTATATATATTATATATATCATATTATATATGATTATATATATATATATATATATATATATATATATATATATATATATATATATATATATTGTTAAAAAAATCTAAATACGTTATGTGAACATCGCCGTCACGAAATTCAGATTATTCAGATAAAGATATTTCCAAAACAAAAACCAATTCATGAGCAAATAAAAGTGTTAACGTCTATATCGTATGATTATAACATAAAAGAAAAGAAAATAGGAGAAATACTCGTTAATTGACACATTTTCTCTTCATAATAATATAATTAATAGCCAATGGTTCCCCGGAGCGTTGGCGAGTTTTAAACAAAATATGCCGAAAAATGGACGAAACTAGTTTATTAAAAACATTTTTGATTGTTTATTATTCAAATATTATTGTCCAATTTAAAGACAGACCAAGTCTTAATTGTCTTTCTGCTATCTTTTAAATTATTACTACTCTTTCGTTTTACCAAGATATATATTTTCAAATTACTAAATCCGTTTTGTTTTGACAGTATATATTTGTAATTTTCTCTAGAAATCTGACATTTTTGCGTTGAAAACTCTACCTCTTACGCTATATACAAGAGGTGTGCAATAAGTAATGCCCCTGCCCCACTTCCTATAGTAGTAGAGAAACGAAACTTGACACATATATTAGTCTTTATCTACATAGGAATCCCTTAGAGTTATGCATTTCTCCCATCGTTTGATGCAGCTCTGGAGACCGTTTTTGCAGAACGCCCCAGGTTGATCCTCCAACCAGGACGTGGCTTCAGAAATCAAGGCTGCATCATCTGAAAAACGCTTTCCTTTCAAAAACAACTTCAGGGCTGGCAAGAGGTGAAAGTCAGAGGGTGCGAGGTCAGGAGAGTAGGGAGGATGTGGGAGGAGTTCATAACTCCACGCACGTGCTTCTGATCTGGCGACATGTGAGTTGTGGATCGGACCGTTTCCTACAGGAAGATGGTACATTTGCTGATCTTGCACCGCCTCTTGATTTTAATAGCTTCCGTTAATTTCCTCATAAGTGAAGCATAATAGGCTCCTGTAATTTTGGTACCCTTTGTCAGAAATCTGTCGTCACTACTCCGTCCTGGTCCCAGAAGACTGTGAGCATGGCCTTGCCAGCGGAGGGCTGCACTCTTGCCTTCTTTGGAGATGTTGAGGCCAAGTGCTTCCACTGCATTGACTAGGCTTTGGTCTCTGGATCATTGTGCTGGACCCAGATTTCATCCTGTGCAATCAATCTTTTGAAAAACTTTGACTCATTTTCTTGGCACTCCTTGGCACATTCATCCACGAGAACTTGACACGTTCTCACTTCTGGAGTAGTGTGAGCAACCTGTGGACCCATCTGGCAGACACCTGTACTTATCTTGACATCTTTGGCTATTTGGAAAATAGTAATGCGCCGAACTTCCAAAATGGCAGCGTCAACTTGACGGACAGATGCCTCATCAAAGGCAGAAAAGAGGCGACCAGGTCTGGGAGTTATTTCCACAGACGTCTGGTCACGTTTGAATTCATTATGCCAACGTTTTACATGGACATATGATTGGGCATTATCACCACAAGTTTCTTTCATTTCATCAAAAGTCTCCTGTGGTCTGCCTCCTTTAAAATACAAAAACCGAATCACTGCTCGACATTCAACAGGCAGCATTTAACACCTTACTCAGTTCAAACACCTGTAAAACAGAAACCACGATGAGTTCAGAGCTGTAATTTTCCACATAACCCGCAGAGATAGCTCTCGTTGCGCACGCAAAATTTCACTTAGATCAGACAACTGGATGTGGGGCAGGGGCATTACTTATTGCACACCCCTCGTACTGTGTGCATTATCCTCTTTTGATTGTTGGAGCTTTTTTCTGGTCCGTCCTCCTCCCTGTATATATATATATATATATATATATATATATATATATATATATATATATATATATATATATATATATATTCAGTTTAGGATATGTGAAAAGTATTAAAACGGATCAAACTATAATTGCACATTGTAACAAACATAAATTATCGTTTATAAGATGAGGAATAAGAAACAGAAAAACGCGAAAATAATAATAATAATAATAATAAGAAGAAGAAGAAGAAGAAGAAGAAGAAGAATATAGTAGGAACACTAGGAACAATTTCGAAAAACTTCGAAAAAAGAATAGCAGAAATTGGAATCAGAGGAATAGCTACAAAAATGCATCGACTAACAATAATGAAAACTGCTTAAATATTAAGGAAAACACTTGAATGCGGAGAATAATATAAGAATACAATATAAGGAAGAAGCGTTACAGAGAATGAAGAACACCGAAGATGCATACCTACCAGTTCTACACCCCCAACATGCATCCCCTCCGATTGTCTCATCACCGTTCTTCCAATAGAAAAGTGATATCAAAGAGCCGAGAAGGGTCAAGAAGGATGGAAAGACCGAGGAGGGAGCGCCGATCAGACCTCCGCTAGACAAGCGCGAAGAGACTGGGAATGTGGGGAGGCTTATGCCCACTCAAATTCCAGTATAAACCAATGACCACTTCCAGCGAGAAATCAATGGTAAATGGATGTTGCGATAAAGAAAATTTATTTGCAAATGCCATCGAAGGAGGGGGAGAAATCCGGACGTCTGGAGAGACTTGTTGTCACTGAGCTTTCAGAGAACACCACAGGTGTCCAATCAGATCGGTTGTGGACTGTGTGAAAGCTCTATGTGTGTCGCCAACAACACCACCACCACCACAACCAACAACACCACCAACAACAACAACAACAACAATAATAATAATATTAACAATAACAATAATAACAATAATCATAATAATAATAATAATAACATTATTAATAATAATATCAATAATAATAACAATAACAATAAGAATAATAACAATAATAACAATAATAATGAGAATAATAACAATAATAACAATAATAATAATAATAATATTAATAATAATATTAATAAATAAATATCAGAACCAATGTAACTGCTATAGTAATTTAATAATGTTTTAGCACATTAGAAATAAAAACGAATAAAATATATAACAAATAACGACGAATTAAAAATAATTTTCTGGAAATTTTAATTCTACCTTTTTTTGAACTAAAAATAATATATTTGATTTAAAATATGGAGCTTTTTTCCAGCGAAAAAAAATCAATCCGTAACACATTGTGCGTTTTTGTATGTTTGTGTAATATATTTAATATACATTTTAAAGAACCAGAGTCAAATCCACTTGCACTCTTTTTAATTATAAAAAGTAGTATTCCGTCAACATGATGCTTTATAAATTATATTATAAATTAACTAATTTAACACCATAAATAGACAGCCGTCCGGTTTTTTTTTTATTCCAAGGGAAATGGTTATAAGGATTTTAAACTGATAAAAAGCGATCATAAATGGGGTTTAATTGTTTCTCATTAATTAATATGTGTAAGGATGATTGTTTTTTTTGTTTTTTCGGGACGTATATGAATGTAAATTCATATTTAGGTAATAATGTAAGGTTATTGCTCTGCGCCCGTATTCTGCCTATATTCTTAGTCACAAAAAACTAGAGCCACCTCAAAAAAAAAATTGAGGATGGTCAACGGGGAGGCAAAGAGCTAACCGAGAAACCCATTACTAGACCTGCAATCGAAGAATATGCAGAAAACAGAATCTTCGATAGTCTTACAGCATTCAAAATCTTTGTGGAGGCTACAAAGGAAAAACGAAAGTAAGGTTATTGCTCTGCGCCCGTATTCTGCCTATATGCTTAACTAACTTAATAAACTAGAGCCACATCAAAAATAAAATTGAGGATGGTCAACGGGGATGCAAAGAGCGAGCCGAGACCCATTACTAGATCTACAATCGAAGCGTACGCAGAAAACGGAAATCTCCGAAAGTCTTAGCTCCACCGAACTCTTTGTGAACTGTAGCTATAAAGGAAAAAAGAAAAAAAAACTATGGCAAACGTCGATAGGGAGGGCGAAAGTTAATTTGCAAACTTTATTGAAAATCGGAGTGAATACTGGGAATCCGAAAATGAATTATGTCACTTATACTCCAAGAAAACATGTATGCAAAAATAATAAACGATTAATATGGTATAAGTTTAAGGTAGCACAATTTTTGTCATTTCCGTTGCATCCCTGGAAAGACATGATCATCTAAGAAACGTCTGCAAATAGACGTATTAAAACGCCATCAGACACACTAATCATTAAAGGGAGATAACCGGATATTTTTGCGGCGCCCTAGAGAATGATTGCTCTCCTTACTTTATGCGATTTGTTAAAAAGAGTAAGTAATTGATGGAGAAATGATGGAGTCCGTTGGTCTTCACTCAGACATTGTAGCAAGCATTGCTGGGTAGCTGTTCCTGTCATTGATTTCTGCTGGAATTATACCGTTCGAACTCTCTCATAGGCCGAACTAAAAAGTAAAAACTTAAAGCGCGGGAGAAAGAAATGACGATTAAATATCAATCAATTTAAGGAGACAGACAACTGATTTGTTTATAAACATACGCATGAATATATATATATACATGTATATATATGTATATATATATTTATATATATATACATGTGTGTGCATGTGTGTATATATGTGTGTGTCGTGTGTTGATATAGATATATATGTAAAGACATATCGTATATATAAACACATGCGTATCTGTATATATTATTAGTATATGTATATACACACATGTATATGTGTACACACACTCATATATATACATATATATTTATATATGCATATATATGTATGTGTGTGTGTGTGTATGATAAATATTTATTCTATTTATCTAAAACACATTAGTATCGCCGAGAGGAAAACGACGTGTCTAGAATAATAGAGATGTATACTAGAAATATAAACCACAACACAGATTTGACTTACAAGTAATATATATATATATATATATATATATATATATATATATATATATATATATATATATATATATATATATATATATATATATATATATATACTGGCGTGCATGCGCTTTACTTTCATCGATCGGAAGATAAGCTTAAATGTGACATTTAAATGCCTCCTTATTTCGGATATATGATTATAGTCCTTATTTTAGAAGTAAAACTATTTTGCTGCAGTTAGCTAGAATCGAATCCAAAAACAACACTATAGTATTCAAACTGATGAACGTATAACTGTGAGAACGTGACACGTATATTGACTGGTTAAATTATGGAAATAATAAATATACAAGTTCTCTAACAATTTCTTCAATTTTGGCTTATTTTTGTCAACTTAAAAATATTTTCAAAGACAGATAAAAGGAGGATCCGTAAAACATCATCTTATTTTAGGCTTTAGCTCACTCTGTGACATTTCGTTTCGGATGAGATATAGTTATAAAATATGGAAACAGACAGACAAATATATACCTTTTTTATTTATCAGAGAAAAATGCTTAAGATAGGAACATTTTATTACTAATTTACTCAAAATGAATTCTTTTGCTAATTTTTCATCAATTAATATCACGAATGATCCAAAAATCATTTAGTTCGATGTACTCTTTTATTGAATAATGTCGAAACAAACAATGAGACAGATCTCTCCATTAGTTACACTGATAGACCGAAAATGTAGAGGCCGTTACACATACACAGTAACTAAGGACTAAAATTTCTCAATATTAATATAATTCTTAAGCTTTAAAAACTTTGAAAATTATTCATAGATAAATTATTTTTTTTGTTACATTACATTTTTATATTTGATTTGGTGTGTACTTTGCACGTGATCCCGTCAAGCATATGTACTCTCATTGTCTGTTTTCATACATTTTGCTATGATGTGATGAACCAAAGAATTATACACCAACTCTACTTTTGAAATATTGCTAGAAAGCTACTAACGCCCGAAAGCATACTGCACATCTAGAGGGCCAGTATTCGCCCCTGTATATATAGTGTTGTCATATTGGGTCTGGTGCATCTCGCTCCTAGACAAAGTTCAAAAAAGAGTCGCCAATCTGATAGGCCCGGAACTGTGATCTAAGCTCTAGCGTCTATCCTTTCGACGAAATGTTGCATCCCTCTTCTTGTTCTACAAGTATATTAATGGTGGATTCTCTGAAGAACTGCAAACACTTGTGCCCCCTTGACGTAAATACGCCCGACAAACGCGACAAACAGCTAAACCCCACCTGTACACAGTAGAGATCTCTAGATGTGAGAGAACTTTCTACTCTACTTGCATAAGCTTTTCTTTTTTATAAGACAAACCTGCTTGGGGAGGGGAGATCTAGGTTTCGGTCTTATGAAGGAAATACCCCGAGTGTATATTTGCTATTATGCTTTTTTCAACCTCACTCGTTGTCTAAAATCGGTCTAAGCGAACCTCTATGCATTAAATATTAGTTAATTATTACAGGGTGTTTTTTGATCCTTCGAAAACATTAAAACTACAACATAATTATCATATGCGTATATCATGTAAATTTTATGAGTACCATTTTTTTATTAACTAATCCAAGCAGTTCTTATATTTTGTAGCACAGACGAGTTGAAATATGTATAGAAATAGCGCTTAAAAAGAAGTGCCTCTGGGGTTTCTCTTCGTCGTACGCAACAGCTCAACTACCAGATTAGGCATAATTAAAAATGTCATGTTTCTGCAATGTATCTACACAACTATTTATAACAAAATCTGTGTTTATAGACATCGAAGCAGAAAAAAGAAAACTCTGGTCGTCTCAACTCTCTCGGGTATTTTAAAGAAAACCACCGGCGGAATATATATAAATATATATATATATATATATATATATATATATATATATATATATATATATATATATATATATATATATATATGATTCTTTAAATAGAATTATGCACATTTAAAAATGATACAGAGTAATACATATGCATCCCCCCTATTTAGAACTACCAAAATTGGTTAAAGGGAAAATTATTCCCAACTCACATGTAGATGTAAATGCGCATGCGTATATATAATTTAATTAATTCAAAATTATCACGAAACAAAAACAAGTAACAGACACACCCCCACATATATATATATATAGTCTTGGAAGTTTTTAACCTTTAAAACTATACAAAAAAATATTTTAATCATTCGTTAGAAAACCATCAAGTCAGTAAGCCATTTAATCACCTGCAATCACTGCATCAACTCGCTCTCGAATTTACTATAATACCAACAATTTATTTTTCAAGGGATCATCAGTTGTTTACCATGAAACACTGTTTCGGGGATTTAAAAACAAAACAGTATATTACATCATGGCTCCCCAGCAGTGTTGATCAAACACCACCACCTTAATCTTTGGAAGAAGACATGTTTCCAACATTTGATCCAGTTTTCTATTCTTAATTGCAATTACTAACCTTTTCATACTATGAAAATGAATTTCTTACCTGTGCGATTCATCAATTTCCACATTTTAAATGGATACATTTTTAATTTTTTAATTTATCAGTCTTGTATTTATAATATTAGGATGAATCCATTTAATTACTTATCCCCCCCCACTATGATTAGTATTTAGTATATTAATATTCTTATTTAAAATTAGATATATAAAGGTTAAAATATTTTGACATATAAACATTTTTTAAAATTTTTATTTTTTTAATAAATTTATTATATGTAATTATAAATACATTTTATACATTGCTAATATAGTTTTGGATTCCCTTTATTAATATAGTCTGGTTTATCTTAAACGATTCAAAAGCATCAGGATAACGAACAAATGCTTTATTTAACTGTTTTAATATTTTACTTTTATCCCCACCTTGTTTTAACATCCTTATTACTAAACAAGAAACTGGTGGTATAAAGTCAGTTTGTTTTAAAGTAACGCGAGCTATTCTCAAAAACTCTGACATAATGGTTCCATAAAACATAAACACAGGGCAGGTGCTATCTTTATGGGGCATACGTACTATTTTAAAGGGGAAAGCGTTTCTTTTATCAAATATTTTATAAAGAAAAATCCCATCCTCAATTTTTATATCTAAATCCAGAAATGTAGCCTGTTGTCCTCTATGTTCACAATTCAATTTTAATTCGTTTGGATATATAAGATATTATTTTTGTCGAATTCATCATTATCGTTTATACATATAAGGTCATCTATAAATCTCCTACATCCATGAAAGTTATATGTTTTAGATATATCTGTTTTTAATAGTCATGACACACACACACACACACACATTTATATATATATATATATATATATATATATATATATATATATATAAATATATATATATATACTCGAGTATATATATATATATATATATATATATATATATATATATATATATATATATATATATATATGTATATATATGAATAAAAATAAAATAAAAATACCAGCGATGGTTGACATTATGCTGTTTTTAAAAAAGAAAAACCGAATGGATTTATAAAATAGTGATCAACATTTCGACCCTATTGCAGGGGACACCTTCAGGATATTAAAAGGAAGAGTGCAGAAGAAGAATATGTTAGTGAAAAGGAAACAGTGTTAGAATCCTACCAATATCGGGAAGGAAACTATATATATATATATATATATATATATATATATATATATATATATATATAAATATATATATATATATATATATATCGCGATATTTTCAGACAGTCGTGCAAGATGGGTCAGCGCTAAGGGGTTTAGGCTCATTACCGTTGGATCCCGATTTCGAATATCCCTCGATTCACCCACTCTGCTGAGTCATAGACGATGAAATACGTGTCAGTGGATGATTATATTAAAAAAAAAAAATAATATACATACCTCTCTCCATGTGATGGTACAAAATTAGTTAAAGGGAAAATTATCCCCAACTCGCTTTTAAGTAAAAATGAAATTTCGTAAATAATTGAATTCATTCAGAACATATCACTAAAACCAAAACGATATATATATATATATATATATATATATATATATATATATATATATATATATATATATATATATATACATATATATATACATATATATATATATAATGTTATGAATTGAATTTAGAAAAGTGTAAATGCTGCAATATTTTCAGGTATGAATTTATTATATTTTTTACTAGAATCTCTTGACCTTTTCTGTTCCAGTTATACCAACTAATCCTTTACTTTTCATTGTTTTCTAATGAATTCACTTGTTTTTTTTCTTTTCATTCTTTTTTACCTCCCCCCCCTTCCATGCATACATATGTAAGAACAATGTACGGTACTCGTCTGCTTTCAATAAAATACCTCCATTATATCTCTTTCATGCTTTCATTCTCTGTGTAACTTTTAACGTCTCTTGTCGCGACTGCAGTTAAATAGTTGAAACAGTAGTCTGGGTAGCGACGTGGTAACTATGGAAACCAATCATAAAAAGCGGCGCTAATCTCCTTATATTTTTTCGCTTTTGACCACCAGAAAATAAATTATAACTTCTGTTTTACAGAATTAAAATTGGACTTTTTTCACAATATATCAAAGACATTAATCTATAAACTGTAATACTTGATGTAAATGAGTAAAACTGCCACTAAATCTTATATTAAATAAACACTGCCGTGTTGGAATTATATATATAGAGAGAGAGAGGTCGAAAAATTAGTGCACACATTTAAACCCAAGCGGAAATCTTTCCAGTGCTTTTTCGGTTAGCAACTTATCAGAAGAAAAATAATAGCTTACAATAAAAATATTAATAGCTAAAATAAAGAAAAATGGGGGAATGTTTTATATTTAAGGTGGCCAAATACGAGTAAAATAAACAATTTAAGTCGATGAACCAGTATATGATGATTAAAATAGCCACGCGAGCAAGACAAAAAAAAATAATGGATAGGGGCAAAGTTCTCTGAAACGCTTTAACTTCCTTATCCATTCTTTATGCAGGCAGAATCGAGGTAAAACGAGATTAAAAATATATAAATGATTTTTGGAATCGACATTCTGAAGTACATGAAACATTCTATTTTATCGGTAATGCCACAATAAAGACTTTCAAACAATGCTGTTTAAAGCAGAGTCCGCATTTGGAGGGGAAAGTATACAAAGATCTGAACTTGGCTTATATTGAATAAAACATGCGTGTTTATACCAGTTTGCAAATGCAAGGTAATTTGCGCCACATAAGCACAATCACGTTGGCATTAAAATTTATAAATAATATTGTTCTTATGGATGTAAGCTAACTATACTTAAAAAAATATGAAAATGCCGGTTTAGTAGTATATACCAAACTGAAGAAAACAGAGTAGAAGCAATTAATACTACTTCTAACACTCTGTAATGTGAACTTTACAACATTATCATTAAACAAAAAAAAAAACAATTTAAAGCACAAGTATTTTAGCGGATTTTAAATCTGCAACGTTTGTGTACTTAAAATCATTGCTAAGGTCTGCTGAATCACCGATATGTATGAAAATGTCCTTGATCATATCCAGTTCGGAGTTTAGACTAATAATTGCTCTATGGACCAACGAATGAATTAACCCAATTTTGCGCGATTTGACACAAAATAAGACCAGTTCACACACAGGCTCATAAAAGTCTGCTTCTTGTAAATGGTAATAAGAAAGCCACCTCTTGAGTGTGCAACAATAACATCCAAGAAGGGAAGAGTGTTATATTTTTAATTTCCAGAGTAAATTCCATGAAGAGAATCCAACCTATTAAAAATGCCGACGCTACATCTTTGACGCAATCATAGCAACTGTGTCGTAAACATATCTGACATACGTAGTAAGTTTAGTTCCAGAGCAGAAAAGAACGGATTCATAATAATCGATGAAGGTATCAGCTAAAGTCAGTTCCAATGAGCCTCCCATTGAAACTCTGCCAACCTTACTGTACATAATATCAGCGAATCTAAACTCCACTGATCAATACATATTAATAAAAGTTCTGTAAATATATTCTTAAAGAACGATGAGAGGACACGCGATCACTTTATAGGGCTTCGGCACATATGCGTATTGTCTCATTAAATGGTACGTTGGTAAAGAGATTTGAGACAACAAAAAAAAACACATTCAAGATGTTTCAGCAAACTAATCTAACTCACACATACATCCAACAAATCGAAAAAAAAATCAGATATACATTGTGTTGTATATAACTCCCGCAGAGGTTGCAAAATTTCTACATTTCATTGAGCCAAATCGTGTTGGGCAAATCCCATCCAAGATAAAATTGGTCTCAGAGAAACACCGTGCTTATGTAGTTTAAGGAGGCCATAAGGCTTGGGACGTAATGCCTCAAGGGATCTAATCCTGTTATATACCTACTTCGTATATTTTTTAAACAAGACACCAAGTGTGTCTAGCTGGGAAAACTTGAGTCCTTGTACCGGAAAAATATACAGTAAATAAAATGGTGTTTAGTAAATCGTTATTTTTTTTGATTTTTTTTTTTTTTGCAAATCCATACACCAAACATGGATATCACCAAATCATTCGCTTGGTCATAAGATTCATTTCAGTACCTTTCTTGGCTGGGTGGGTTTTCGGTAGGCTGGAAAAAAACCGCGCTACATACATACAGCCAGTAAAACGAACTTTCAAAGGGAGATAATAATTTCCGGTGTATACCGGAAAAATATCCAGTAAATAACACGGTGTGTAGTAAATCGTTATTTTGTTGCATTTTTTTTTTTGCATTTCCATGCACCAAATATGGATATAAATATCACTAAAACACCCGCTAGCTCATAAGCTTCATTGCGGTACCTTACTTGCTTGGATGGGTTGCCGGTAGGCTGAATTAAACTGCGTCAGACACACACACACACACACACACACACACACACACTTACAGACAGAGACGCATTAGGAAAATTCATAAGATAATGCATGTAGACTTTTTGCATTTTGATTTCGTACTTGCAAGTAATATCCAACTCAACAGGATAAAGTTTATTTAAATTTGTCGTAAAGAATTTATAACTTTTTTCCAACGTAATCCGGACGATCCGTTATTAAGAGTCCTCCACGTTTGATTAATGTACACCTATGAATATTTGAATTTGCTTTTAAGACAGAGTCGCTGTAGTCGATAGGGGCGCTACTATATCGGTGTGTCAAGTCAACTAAAGTGGATGTTATCCAATAAATAATATCAAGTGTAATAGGGGTATGGTGTTGAATTTAAGAACCCAACACATCGAAGGAAGCAAGGGCTCACTCTTTATTTATATTGGTAGGGAGAATAAAAACAATCTAACCGCTTACATAAAACTTTAATTTAGACACAGAAATTTTTAATATATCTTTGTTTCTATTAAGTGGTTTAAAATGGCACTTGCCTCGGACAAACGCGACAAAGTTGTTTTCCATTCTAAAGTAAAGCACGTTGAGTAGCCTATTTATCATCGATAGTGGTATATAAGGGACGAATATCAGAAAACCAGATATAAGAGACATTTTCTCTAGTTCCAACTCGTGTAATCAATGTACAGTGTAACCCGAATATAAGAACACCTGATAATTATTTAACCCGGATATGAGAAAGAAGTGGGTCCTTACACGTCCGCTGTAATATCCGGGTTACATTATATTTGCTAAAAGTAAATAAATAAAAAATATGCCAAGAATCTCTTAACCAGAAACGATAATCTATATATCTATAAAAGTGAACGTGTCTGTCTGTCTGTCTGTCTGTGTGTCTGTCTTTCTGTGTACATTTCCCTACGCAATAACTCTGTCAATTTTTAGTCTATAGACTCGAAATTTGAAACGATAATATAATACTAAAGCTTTTCAATACGCTTACATAAATCACTTCGTATGAATGCAGAAATAAACGTAGCTCATATACAGCAACATCCATCCCTTTTAAAAAAAGAACGTAAAAAGGCGAGAGAATGGTCCAGAGAAATTATTTTGCTTCTAAATCATGTAATATTATTTCATTTAATAATGTTGTTTATTATCCCTCTTACGTAAGTATTTAAATACATGTTTGAAGGTACAAAATATATGCACACATTTATATATTAGCAGGAATCACTCGGAAACTTATTCGTCTATTATAACATCAGAAGAATTTAGATCGCATACAATGAAAATAATGTGAATGACAACATATAAAAAACAATTGGGATTTTTTTTTATTCCTGTAAGAAATCAGTATGGGCAAAAGTTAGGCATACGCTGCTAAATAGTGTGTTATTATAAGCTCTTAAACACCCAAAACAGCATAAAATATTGTATGGTACTCATTTATTGTATCATGCATGATAACTATAATTATAGCATAGATGTATAGCATAACAATGAATTCACATTCAGAAAAAGATGACAACTGTTAAAATGAGAAGTTACAATTTTAAATTTAATCAACACACAATAGATACATACTTGCACATACATCAAAGTGTAATGTCAGTCACATGATTAAAGGGTAAGAATCCTCCCTAACAAGCCTTCTTACAATCATAGATGCTTACACTGCATGAACTCAACTCACCCCCTTTATCCATTAACAATTAAATAGAAATGCCCCTAAATCTCTTTGAGGAGTGTAACTAATCAGCAGAGATACAACCTCCACAAACTAACCCAGTAACCCTAACTAACCACGCGGGGTCGCAGATCTACTTTGAGTAGAACCTAGGCGCGGAGCAAACCCTCTCAGTGCTCACAGACCCAGTAGGTCTTCCCAGATCATCCGTCTAGGAGAAGGAAAACTCTAAAACTAAACCAAAGGGGAGGGAGACCTCTTCAGTCTTGGATGACAACCTTCTTAGAGCTGGTGACTCAAACAAATTCACCGGTTTGCAAACCTAAACTGCTTAAGAGGTAGATAGGCTCTGTCTATCGCCCGGCTTCTATACTGCTTCTTTGCCTATTAGTCAAGCGCAGAGACACTATCTCAGTGATTCGACAGAAACACCCAGCGGTACATATTGTTACTTGGCTAGGCCAACGAACGCCGTTTTTCCCCATTCCCACACCCCCCACCCCTAAAACTGGACATTTGGGAGTGCTTGAGTACGATATATGCTTGAGCAAGTAGATTGGGTTGACCTTCTTCTAATGGGTTGAGGGTACCGGATTGACAGTTCCTGGCTGTTGTTCCCGACTGGTAGTACATGAACACTTACTCTTTAGTAGCGCTTAGAGCGGCAACTCCATCAACAGTTGAATGATATATGGTTGTTTGTAGTGCGATGACGCGCATGGAAAGGGGCACTGCACTCACCCCCGGTGGGCTTTCCTGGGGCCACAATCCTAATTGGAGAAAGGTCAGCTGATGGTCTACTTGTGATGCATATCTGATGCTCTGCATAACCTCTTGTTTACCCCCCCCTTACCTAAACCAAAACTCTTTAAAATATATGACAACAGTACAATCTAATAATAAGCTTAAACAAGGCTTACGGACAAACAAGTTCAATTTTCCTCCTCCCTTGAGGCTGCATTCACAAATATCCGTGGGCTTAGAACTAATTAAGCTGATGTTGAAGCATTTCTCTTAACAAATACCCCGGATATCTTAGCACTAACTGAGACTAACCTACACTCCTCCATCCCCTCTAATCACGTTAACATGCCTGGATATCTCACACTCGTCCGTAAGGACTCTGACAGACACATGCACGGACTTGGAGTTTACATTCGGAATACCCTCCACCTGACTAGAGAAACAAACCTCGAAACAGATGTTCAAGCCTTTATGTGCTTTAGAATAAACATGCAACAAAATATTAGCTATTTTATTTTCTCTACTGCTCTCCCTCGACTCAGGACTGCACCATAATAAAGTCTCTGAAAGCATAGACACTGCACTGCCCCTCGACACTAGAGCACAGGTACATGTATTTGGTGACTTTAATGTCCACTACAAAAACTTGATTGGCTCTCGACTTACACAAATGCAGCGGGCAGCACAACTAATATATTCACTATATCTCACTCCCTATCACAAATTATTACGCTTCCAACCCGTTTCCCTGACCAGGAAGTACAACACGCATCACTTCTAGATCTGTTTTTGACCACAGTTCCCGATGACTGCATAACGAAGGCCCACATCCCACTCGGGAACGCTGATCATGCAGTGATAATGGTTGAAATCGCCCTAAACTCTAGAGTACAAAACTGATGAGCCAGTGCTCAAAACAACGAGATATTATAAAAAGGCTGACTGGGAAGTCATCAGGGAACTAATCAGAGATGCCCCATGGAGAAATATGTTTTCTCTCCCTGCTTAACAGTGAGCAAACGAGACCACTGACTGGTTCAAAACTGCAATCGAAGCGCATGTTCCCCTGCGTAAATTTTATAATAAGCCCCACTATCCCGAATGATTTACGTCCACTTGTGCAACTACCATTGCTCAAAAGCATCATGCATACCGTAGGTTTAACCGACATTAGTCCAGATCAAACAGACTGAAGTATATAGAAGCTAGAAATAACGTTAAGAAAGAAATAGCGACAGCTAAGAGAGAATTTACGGAAACCACTAAAAAGCGCATCGAACACAAAAACTAGGAACTCGAGACAGCTGAAAATAGTGTAGTAAACATTGGGCAATCAACAATCGCCCCACTAACCAAAAATCACGAGGTTGTCTCCTTAGCAACCGACAAGGCTAACATGCTTGCCAGTCGGTTTGCCTCAAACTCCACTGGACCCTTCCAACCACCCCCTACCTCAGGTGCCTATGCGGAGAGAGTCAATGTAAGACGATCTGAAAATAAACCCTGCTAAGATGCATGCTATAATAACATCCTTGACACTTCAAAAGCATGTGGACACGATCTCATCCTAGCTGTGCTATTAAAAAAGTGCTCAACCGAAGTAGCTCCAGTTCTCTCCAAACTCTACAACAAACGCCTTAATGAAGCTTGCTTTCCGTGTTGTTGGAAAACTGTTTCTGTTGTACCAGTATTCAAGAATTCTGGCGAAAGGACCCACCCATCAAATTATTATTATCATTAGCCTCCTCCCACTTTTTGCCAAAATATTTGAGACCTTAATTAACCATGCTTTAGTCCATTACCTTACAGCTGCTAAACTTCTGACTGACAAACAATATGGATTTAGACAAGCCCGTTCCACAGCCGACATCCTAACTTTTTATTTCTGAACGTATATACCATTCACTGGACAAAGCGGAGCTCTAGATATATCTAAGACTTTTGAGAGGGTATTGCATAAGGGTCTCATCAGAAAAATTAGATCATACGGTATCACTGGTAGAATACTTAACATAATAAAATCCTTCTTAGATAAGAGAAAAATCCAGGTTGTCCTCGACGGTCGTCCATCTAAACAATATGATACAAAAGCGGGGGTGCCCCAGGGTTCTATCCTTGGACCTCTATTGTTCCTGATTTTCATAAATGACCTCCCCGACAAAATTGCTTCTGAGATGGGTATATATGCTGATAATACTACACTCTATGGCAGGAACGACAGGAAGACGAATGAACAAATTTCTAAAGAAATTGCAGAAACACTAGCGGAAGCAAAAGTGGTTGGTCGCGTTCAATGCCGCCAAGAATAAACTAGTTTCATTTAACAATTACAAGAAACCCTCTCTGCCACATATAGCAATGACCAACGACTCTTTATCTGAGAGTACATCTTTCAAACTCCTTGGCCTAACGTTCACAGGAAACATGAGTTGGAACAATTACATTGAAGGCATTGGCAGGGCCGCTGCAAGAAAGGTGGGCTCTCTCTACCGTGCTAGAAAACTACTAACGCCCGAAAGTATCCTGTACCTCTATAAGGCCACCATTCGCCCTTGTATGGAGTATTGCTGTCATATCTGGGCTGGTGCATCTGCTACTAGTCTCTCGCTCCTTGACAAGGTTCAAAAGAGAGTCGCAAACCTGGTAGGCCCTGAACTGACATCTAAGCTTCAGCCTCTGTCCCATCGACGAAATGTTGCATCCCTCTGCCTTTTCTACAAGTATTTAAGTAATGAATGCTCTGACAAACAACAATCACTTGTACACCCGACCTGAGCACTCCCGACAAACCCGACAGGCTGCTACATCCCACCCCCACACTGTAGAGATCCCTACATGTAAAATATATTTTACTCCAATAGTTTCTTCCACAGAACCGCTAGACTCTGGAATTCCATTCAAGGTCCCTGCTTCCCCAACAGTACTGACGTGCAGAAGTTCAAGTGTAACGTGAACAAACATCTTGCTGCCAAAATCCCTACATAGTACCCCAGTAGTTGTTGCCCCTGATAGTAGTTCCATAGACCAAAGTAGCAAATTGTTTTGTTCCGGAGAAAATGTAATAAAAAATAAGTCGAAAATTGCTTTCTGATGGAATTCTATGAAATCTTCACAAACCGTTTATCACAGAAGTCGCGCGCACACGCACACACACACACACACACACATACATATATATATATATATATATATATATATATATATATATATATATATATGTATATTGTAGCAAAAGTACCCGTCGTTGACTGGGTTAAAAGAAAAAGCCTACAGAAAATGGACTCAGATTTATGGAAGTATGATTGGTTATGAAAAGAAAGGGTTGTAAATTTGGGTTGAATTTGGGGGTATCAAAACCAAAGCAAACTATGATGAAAGTAAAAATAAAATAGATAAACCCCATAATTCGTTATACAAAACCTGTTCACACTGAAAAACTTATCAAAATACTCTGTGGATCTATATTAAAAATCTCCTTAAACTGTGTGACATATTTCCATTCTATAAAGGTAATGTGCGAACGTACACACCATAATTTTATTCTACCATATTTCTTCAAACTGAACCATACTTATTAAAGTATATTTACGCAGATAGAGATGACACGTCTTTATTAAAGTGTGTGCCTATTTCCATTCTATGGAGACCAGGCACGAACGCAGAACCAACAATTTTATTATACCACCCCTATTTAAGTAAAAACATACTTATCAAAGTATTCTAATGTACATCTATATCAAAAACACTTGTAAACGCTTTTTTTTTAATTTTTAATTTTTTTATTTCCATACTTTTGTGGACCAGGCGCGAACGAAGACACCACAATTTTAATGAACCACCGTTCTGACAGATCTAACATATCCATTCCTGTGTCTCGATACATCTATCATTATATGCAATCAGTTTTTTTCAAATAGTCAACCATATAGGAGTCTATTCGTGACAAGCAAGCACACACATGCATACGTAAACTATATATTATAGAATATATATATATATATATATATATATATATATATTTATATATAAAACAAATAGTTAATCAAACACGTTAAAAACTGTTTGAAAACGAGTTATAACATATTTAATTAAAAAAAGAAACTCTAAATAAGTGGATAGTCCTCAATCCGCCGAGGTTGGAAGAAATACTTGTTTCCATATATATATATATATATATATATATATATATATATATATATATATATACATAATATTTTCTATATATACATTTGTATACATTATATAAAATTCTATGTATATATATATATATATATATATATATATATATATATACACACACATATATATGTAGCCATGTCTATATATATATATATATACATATATATACTATGTTTATAACAACATATATGTACACACATGTATATATACACACATATATATATATATTTATATATATATAAATATATATATATATATATATATATATACACGAGCAAACAGTTAATAAGACATGTTAAAAAACACTTGGAAATGAGTAAAAACATATTTAATCTGAATATGGAACACTAGATAAGGTGCTAGTCCTTAATCCGCGGAGTTTTCCTTCTAATCAGAGGGTAGGAATTAGCAAATGCGGGATGAGATTTTGCATGCAAAAGTATTTGATGCAACATCAAGTAAGTCAAATATCTTACTTGATAAGAAAAAAGTGAAGCAGAGGAAATATGGTGAAGGAAACGGTGATTACACATGAATGGATAGTCTTGTGGAAGATAAATAATCCAGTGCCGGTAAAATCAATATATATATATATATATATATATATATATATATATATATATATATATATATATATATATATATACATATATATATATATATATATATATATATATATATATCTTCAAGAAAGTAAATTGAATTTCCATTTGCACGAGTAAAATCCAAGGAAATCCCGTAATTGAAAGAAGAAGACCCATAATAATCCAAAGGCAGAATTCCATGGAATAATTCACAAAAATTTGTACAAGGGAAAAAAGGTAAAAATTCCAATAATATTAATAATATAAAAATAAGATATGCTTTTCACTCTACTGCGGAGACATAAATATAAATAAGAAAGATCAGGGAAGAAAAAGAGGAGAATATATATATATATATATATATATATATATATATATATATATATATATATATATATATATATATATCCATATACGCCTGAATGTATACCCATGTATATATATATATATGTATATATATATATATATATAAATACATATACATAAACATATATATGTATATATATATATAAATATATATGTATATATGTATCACTATATATGTATACGTGCATATATATAACTACATATATATATATGTAACTATATATACGTATATATATATAAATATATATACATGTAAACATATATATATATATATAGCTATGTATTTATATCAATATTTATATATATGCATATGCATATACCATGAATAAGGATATATACATATATGTTTATATATCGTAACACACACTTTTGTAATATGTATGGTGTATTCATGTTGGTATCTGTATGTCAGGTCATTTCATATGCTGCTTGTACCATGTAACCCAGCAGTCCCTTCTTCGTGGTCGTGTCACCGGCGACTAAACTGGTTCCCCCACCAGACTTGTTTGGTGAGGATGGTTGCTAGTCTCCCAGAAGGATTAAAAACAAGACATTCCAAAGGGGGAATGAACCTCTATCGAGATCAACGGCCGCATGCACCATGTATGTTTGTGTGTATGTATGTGTATGTTGGGGTGGAGAGGGCTCCCGTAAGCTATGCTTAAGTCAACCTTTCTAGTAGAAGCAAATCTCTGATTTAAAAGACCATAAAGCGGGAGATCAGTACCCGCCTGAAGCTGGTCTGCACTTTAACTTATTGCTGGCCATCTTGCTCTTGCTTGTTGCTTGATATCAACATGTTGAACCGAGAAAGAGACTTTGTGTCGTACGAAGCTAAGACTCTTTAACATTGTCAGTGTAATATACTCCGTCAGAAAAAAATGTTCTGTGGCGATGAAAAATTGTGACGCGTGGAGGCTTGAAATGCTGAAAGCATGTAATAATTAGTGTCAATGACCGTCTCCTGTGGCATGCCTGCTTGAGCGTGTTAATTCACTGTTAGGACTTAAAAAAAAAAAAAAAGAAGAAGTCATTTTTGGCTCATTGACTTTAAGTGTCTGAGGGAGTTGCACTCGTCTGACAAGACATTGCAGCCATCATGTATTTTCATAATAAGAAACATTATACATGTTGCAACGTTTCTCCATTTTCCTCCTCTATTACTTCTATTTCTTTATAAATTGTCCTCTTTTGCCTCTTTCATATTGTTTACCTACATCCAAATCTTATCCCACTTTTATTCTCATTAAGCATTGCGCTAGGTTTTTTGGCCTGTGTCTTCTATCAAAGGGCACAAAGTATTCACGATAAAAAAAAAAAAGATGTAAACTATCTTTGCAATAGTAGTTATTTATTAGCATAATATTGTTTAGTCGTCGTCGACGGATGATTTCTCGTATCCGAGAATTTCAGTTTCCTCTTCTATCAGAGTTTGGATCGTAGATGGTTTCTCAGACAAATCTGAGTACGGGATGTGTGTGGGCAGAGAAGGCAAGCAAGCTTTGCTTGGGACAGGATTGGTCTGCACGATTTTTCTTGCTTGCCTCTTTATCTCCACCAGTCTTCTTCTTTCTGCTGTGTATCATTAGTATCGTGTATAATGGATTGGCGTCAGAGGCACGGATCTTGAGCTGTTGTTTGTTAGATGTGGAGATCAAATCTGTTATTGTTTGGGTGGACTTGGGTTGGTCCTTGTGTCGCTTTTGAGGGCGGTCGATAGGTCTTTTTTCTTGTTATTAGTTTCGAGTACAGGGCTTCACGAAGTAGCCCGGTTTCATCCATTCTGAGGATGTGCCCTAACTAACAGAGTCTGTGCTTCATGGTGGTCGCCTCAATACTGCAGCTTTTTTCTCTCTCAAGAACGCTTGCGTTTGTTACATAGTCGTACCATTTTATGTTAAATATAGTTCGAAGTTTTGGTTGCTGGAATTTTTAGAGTTTACTCAGATCATTCTGGTACATAGTCCAGGTCTCACACCCATACATTTGTGTGGTATACCAAGAGTTTCGTTTTTTATTGAAATCTGTTTATATTATTTAGGTTTTTTTTTTATTGAAAGATGTTTATATTGTTTAGTAAATATGAATATTTTCATTTTAAATTTACCTGGCGAGTTTTAAATAAATACATAAAAAATGTTTAAAGTAATTTCTACTATGATTGGTCCACAGGAATTATGCAAGTTTCCTCGCATTGGATTTCGCCTAGCCTTCCTTGCAAAGGCAAATATTAAACTACAGAATTATTGAAGAGACCTAGCAACAATCGCCAATACACTTGCAGTAATGGCAATCAATCTACATTTTCCGTAATCTTAAATATGTTCTTTCTTTTATTCGACTATCTATTTAAAAATTATTCGCTGCTGTTTTCCCTCATAATATTTAGTGTACCAAAAGATACAGAGTGTTTCATCTCCTTCGAGTAATTTTTACTATTAATTATTGTTATGTTTGACGTTCATCTTCGTCGCCAACTGTTATGTTTGCAGATTGAACCAAATAACGTATAAAGCAATACAAATGAAGACTCAACAAACAAAGGTAGATCAATAAGAAGTGTATTAGGAAAAGCATATTTACAGTATATTTACATAATGGTTGTCAAGTAAGAGAGTATTGGCTGGAGAACATATCTGCTCTCGGTTCTGCCTTTGGTGGCTTCTGGTTAACACACACCCAGACTAACCGAGTCTTGTGATTTATGTGTAATATTCTCCCCATATGTAAATGAGTGGGTGCCACCACAACAATTATAAAAACGTTTCTGTTATTTTCTTTTCAGAATCATTTGTCAATGAGTAGGTACATGATTCAATATTAATTTTATTTCAAATGGGCACACACGTGCACACACACCATATGTTTGTATATTATTGCTATTTTTATTATTATCCTCATTATTATTATTATTACTATTATTATTATTAAAATAGTAGTAGTAGCAGTATATACAAGGCACGTTAAATATTTGTATATGTTCATTTACGGTAAGAGACATAGACGTTACTTTTCCGTATATATATATATATATATATATATATATATATATATATATATATATATATATATATATGTATATGTATCTTCAGCTCTCACATCTACGATCGAGCACTTTATTGGATTTTTTCATCACCCCTGGACACACTATACAGCCCCCGCTATTCCGATTCCTGTATCATTTCGACATTGATCGATTACGCGGTTGAGCACTCTTGAAAATAAATCTTGTACTATATCTACTACTAAGAGGAACAATTGTAAAATGAACAAACAAGAACTCAGATACTCTCCTAAGGACATTCCGACGCCCAGCAACACTTTTTATCTGAAATGTCTTATCAATAAAATGGAAGATGTAGTGAAACGTATGAGGTGGAAACATCATATTTCTAATTCTACAGAAGACCCACATCTAAATAACCATTATGGTCTAAAATCCTCCAAATATCCGGATAAAGCCCCTGAAATGGACGCCTTTGAAAAAGACTTACTGGATTTAATTCTTAAAATCCGTTTCATGCGAAATAACACTGCCTTCCAAAAAATCTTAGCCGCTGACATAAAAAATCTTAAATCAAATGAACACACTCTCACATTTGCAGATAAAACCAGAAATATCTATAAAATCCATAAAAACAAATACAAGGATCTTGCTTTAAAAAACATCACAAAGCAATATCAAATCGCATCAAGCCGTACCTTATCAAATATTAACCAAGAAGCCTCAAATATTGCAGCTAAACTAAAAATTGACTACAGAGCTAATCAGCTAGCTCAAAAAACAGCCTTCATTACCTTGAAAGACCACAAACCTCATTTTCAAGACATACCTACTTGCAGACTGATTAACCCTGCTAAAAGTGAAATAGGTCTAGCGAGTAAATATATCGTCAAGAAAATTAACAAATGTATTAAAAAGAATTGCAACCTAAAACTTTGGACTAATACCCAAGAATTCATCCAATGGTTCAAAGCCATTCCCAATAAAGAACAATGCAAGTTTACTCAATTTGACATTACTGACTTTTATCCATCTATTAGCAGGGAAATCCTCGACAGCTCCCTAACCTTTGCCAAATCCTTCATGGAGATCAGTGACTTGGAAATCCAAACTATCCTCCACGCAAGAAATTCACTCCTTTTCTTTGATAACAAAACGTGGGTTAAAAAATCCAATCCTGAGGACCCCTTTGATGTTGCAATGGGTGCCTTTGATAGTGCGATAATTTGTGATCTGGTAGGTCTCTTTATTCTCCACTCCCTACAGAACAAGTTCCCCAACCATGAATTTGGCCTATACCGAGATGATGGTTTATGTCTTTCACGCAACTGCAATGGTCAAAATCTAGACAGGTTCAGAAAACAATTGACCACATTCCTTAAAGAACTTGGGTTTAATATCACCATTGACACCAACCTTACTAGTGTGGATTTCTTAGATGTTACATTGGACCTGCCCAGCAACTCTACCAGACCCTACCACAAACCTACTGAAAAGCTTAAGTACATTAATACGCAATCATGCCATCCACCTCGTGTTTTCAAGAACCTTGTCCCCAGTATCAGCAGAAGAATCTCCAACCTTTCATCCAGCAGAGAGATTTTCCAACAAGCTGCGCCATATTATAACAGAGCGCTCCGAAAAAGTGGATACCAGGAAGATATTTCATATATGCCCACTCCACACACCAGGCAGCGCAGACCCAACAGATCCAGGAACATAATTTGGTTCACCCCTCCGTTCTCCCTCAACGTCAGGTATAATATAGGTAGACAATTCCTTCTTCTAATAGATAAGCATTTTCCACCCACAAACAAACTCCATAAAATCTTTAATAGAAACACCATAAAAACTAGCTATTCCTGCTCTCCCTCAGTCGGCTCTATCCTGACATCTAAACCCCCAATCCCTATTAACCCCCCTAACCCTCGCTGCTCATGCAGGGGAGGAGATACCTGTCCTCTGGGGGGAGGCTGCACAATCAAATCTATCGTTTACCAGACCAAAGTCATTCCTGAAAATAACCCAGGTAAAGAAGAAATCTTCATTGGAATGACTCAGGGTACCTTCAAGCAGAGGCTGTATGCACATAACTCCACTTTCAAATATCCCCAAAAGAAATTTGACACATCTTTAGCCACCAAGATTTGGTCGCTTAAAGAATCTAATACTCCATATAAAATAAAATGGTCAATCATGGATATTAAAAAATCTTACGACCCAACCTCCAAGACCTGCTCACTTTGCACTACTGAAAAATTTAGGATCCTTCAGGCTATCAATAACCCATCCATAGCCTGTATGAATATTAAAAACGAAATCTTCAGACAATGTCCCTACAAAAGAAAATTCCTCCTCGCCAAATGGCCTAACAACAGCATAACTTAACCGATTCACACTCCATTTACACAAAGACTCCTAATTCACACATAGACACCTAAATACCACATTCACATCTCACTCTAAACCTCAAACCATCTCTCTTCTAATCATACCTCAACATTCCTCGACACCTTACTATCACACACCCTATTTGCACAAAGACACCCTATTCACGTATAGACACCTAAATTCCACATTCACCTCTCATTCTAATCTCCAAACCAACTCTCTTCTACTCATATCTCAACCTTTCTCACCACCTAATATCCTTAACTTTACCATATAACCCCCCAATAATAAGGATAACCTTTATAGAGAAACTATTCCCCTTCCCCCCACAACCTTCGCATCTGATAGTTGTTAAGTCTTTTAATATTCATTAATTTCCTTTAATTATTTTAATTATCTTAAATTTCTCCATTCACTATTATTCTCTCATAATTAAAATATTAATATTTTTTTTAAAAAATTAAAATTCTTTTAAAGTTCTTATTCTTTATTTATTTATTAAATTTACCTTATTTATCTTTATCCTTATTTTATTTAATTTAATTTATTTAATTAATTTAAATAATTTTAAAAATTTTATAAATCATATTAATATATTCATGTCTTTCTCATTATTTATTACCGTTAATTGTCCTACTTTTATTTATTAATATGGCTTTAACAGGGCCTTTATATTTTTTTAGAGAGTTTTCCATCGCACCCCCTTCCCCGCTATGCATGCACACACACACACAAACACACACACACACACACACACACACACGTTCTTCCTTTCTTTCTTCTATAATCATAATCTATTAACGTCGGTTTTAAAACGATATTTTTTTAAATATGAAATTCTGAGTCTTAAACGCTCGTCTAGCGTTTCTTCTATGTTCGTTCATTTTGCATTAGTTTCAGATTTTTCTTTGTCGCCGAAGAGATTATACCGATTTTCCACAGTATATTATTACTGTTTTCGGTGTATCGAAACCAATGGTACGACCTTGAAATATGTATATATAGTGTCATAATAAATATTGTGTGTATATATATATATATATATAGTGTAAAATTTCTGGCAAAACACACGCACGGAAAAGTCACGTCCGTGCTTCCTTGTCGTTAATGAGCTGAGCATTTTTTAAATTAAAATCAAAAACCGACACATATACTTCTTGACAAAGTTAAATATCTCAGTATACACTAATAATATGTATCTTTCTCATAATAACTGGGTTCCAAATAAGGCGTCTTTTTTAGGGCCGCCGAATCGATCAGAACGGATTGCAAAATGCATTGTTATGTGACTGAACGTATACATTTACACCTTAAAGTTACATCTCTCTGTTGCAGATACTGATGGTGTAGTATATACTCAACTGTTAGCTTTTCGATATCTAATATCACAATCGAGTTATTGTGATTGATGTTTGTACATCTATCTGGAAGAGCGCTTGAAAACATGTTTACTATTCTCTGTGTTCCTGTAGCGGTTGGGTATAGATTCTCTTCCATAACAAAGTGTAGTCTTGCTTTAGGCAGAATTTACACTGGAATCATTAATTTATAGTATATGCTTCCGTTATGGTCAGTAAAAGATGGTATACATCTTTTTTCATTATCCTGTATGATGGAGATTCTGGTCAATTATATAGATAGAATTATTTTCCTTTTCAATACCGATCATCAATAATAAGGCCTCTTATTAGATTATCGTTTGCATCATGCGCCTTCAAGTCTTCCATTTTATCCGCGAAGACGTAGAATTTTGTTAAATCTATAATCCTTAAAATTGTAAAGAAGTAAATTGTATGAGGAAATATAATAGCTACAATGAAATAGGAGAAACAAAGTTTCGCCGGTTCTCCTCTCGCGCGTCTTTGGTCGTAAGAGCTCGTCGCGTCTTTCCTCCAAAACTTATTTTATTTTTACTTCATATTTCTTTCGTGGCGTCCACGCTTTCTCATATATTTTCCTTTTTTTTTAGAAGAAAAACATATAGAATAAGATATGGGCTGCCAGCTCTGCAAATCTTATTAACTCTTTACATAATGACAGCTTTTATCTCTGGCAATATTGCGAATAATTGGAGACGTCTATGCATTGAATCTTGTGTCTAGAAGAGAATATATTTGCCTGATATGAAATGACGTCATCAGCAATACAAGAAGCATTGATCAACTAGAAATGTTATATTAATTGCATTACTTTAATACCGTGCTTACTCGCGAATAATAAGCTACAGCCAGTCGGGTGATTGCTTCTCTACATAGAATATAGATAGGTGCGCTCTGAGTATAACGTTGTGCACACGTTCGTATAGGGGACCAACACGTTGAATGAAATCCTACTTCACAAATAGGACTAGGATAATGAACAACTGGAAATCATTACTTCGGTAACAATGCCATTTAGTTGCTCATTCTCTTGTCAAGCGTGACTTCTCCTTATGGTTCTTACGTATCATATATGGTCGTCCACCCATACATGCGTTAATCATCCAGTTATCAAACATCATCCAGATCCTGAACGTGATCGCCTCATAGAACGTTTTCTCTTTATTTATAGTTTTTTATTTTATTTGTTATCGTAACATCATTTCGATCACGGCTTGGTATACGAATACAGCCGTTCGAATTACAATGCTAATGAATGTGATAATATTATTCATGTTGTAGTAAACCTTTTTTCGATTATTAACCACTTTGAAATATAGTACTTAGGATGTATAGGAAATAATTTGCCAGACGTTTTCGTTTCGCCGCTATTTTTCATAGTCAACTTATGAAGTCATCTTTTTAGGCTGTAATGCACTTACAGTACCGTTCCAACTCCTTGAAGCATGTTTTTTGCTAATAACTTTCTCTTGGGTATTCGTCCATTGAAGCTTTAGGAACAACGTGAATTTTACTCGTTCCATTTAGGTAAATGACGAGATTGGCGTGCAGTGCACCGTCGAATGCTGCGATTGAGAAACTACTTGTCGAAAACCCAAGCAAATTTGAATTATCACCAATTGCATCCGAATCTGCAATGAAGGAAGCAGCACTCCCGGTCGAATGACCCAAACGACAATTTTTCAACAAATACGACCCTAGCATCCCCTCGTTGATATGCTGTGTCGTAGGGCACAGTCATTGTTGATTGTTGTGCCATGCGCCTTCTTTGCATTAGTTGATGCATTAACGCACTTATCGATGACCTTCCCTTTTCTGGCATAATTGATAGGAATGCTCCGAACAGGTGTGTAACGAAAATGCAAAATAGACTGACGAAATTATTACAATCAATCGTTGGTTTCAATTGAAAATGAAATTTAATATTACTTAAATCTATAAATGATTTAAGCAAACAGTCAGTAATAGAAAGATATAAATAGAAAATAATGTAACTACAATATATAACAAATATGATTAGTATTTTTTTTTAAAAACTGGTAATACCTTGCTTAATACGAAATATTTTGTTAAGTTTGTCAATAGAAATATAGTAGAAATAAATAAAGTAAAGAAATACTTTTATTTTGTGGGTTTGGCTACAATTCATGTCACATCTAAAGTAATCTATGCCTGTGTGTTGTTGTTATGATGTTCTGCTTCTACTAAATAATACATATTTAAACAATCATCGAATTAACCCCCAAGCCCACAAGAACAATTTTAATATATGCCTCACAGAATATAGGCTGACTACAACCTATAACATACTTCTAACTGTACCTATTTTTTTTATACATGGAAATATACCAAGCAGATTCGAATTGTTTTCTTAAAACTACTTTTAGTTAATATGAAAATATGGAACAAAAGGCATTTTCTTTCAAGAAGTTGGTGTTGCTTTAAAGTTTACGAACATTTTTTTCATTAAAAACGTCATTTAAAAACATTTAAAAATGTATAAAAATATGTAATACAAGCGAGTTCCAAATTAAAAAATAATATTTCTTAAATCTGTAAATAATTTAAGCCAGCAGTCAGTAATAAAAAGATGCAAGTAGAAAATATTTGTCCATGAATAGAGCAAAAATATTGTCAGTAAATGCAAAAAAGAAAACTGTTAATACCTTGCTTAATATGCAAGATTGGGTTGAGTCTGTAAATAGAAAGGTGGTAAAAAGAAAGAAAGAAAGGGACAAAGTAATACATGAGGGGGTGGCTACAATTCATGTCAAAGTTAAAGTAATCTATGACCGTTTTTGTTATAACGTTTAAAGTGTTCTAATGCTTCTACTAAATAATAACATTTTTAACAATCATCGAATTACCCCCACCCACCCACAAGGAAAATGTTAACAAAAAAATGGAAAAAAGAATTTTTTTTTTCAAAGAAGTTTTTATTGCATGAAATGTTACGATACTTTTTTGCGTAAGAGTTTCATTAAAACGGCAGTTTTCGTATTTTTAATGTGTTTTGTGTAAATTTCGTAAAATTGTACGTTTTATAATGGTTCGCCGAGGAAAATAGGGAAAAAATGCGTATTTTAAAATTTAAACAGATCATCGAATATACCCATAGATACAAAATATCTCCATCTTGAGAGATAATTAAAAACGATTTATTGTTAAAAAAATATGCGTGGTTAGGATTTAGGTTTTTAAAAAGCGTATATGTGCGTGAAGGTGTGTTGCTACAGAAACCAGACGTGATATTTGGATGTAAATGACAATTTTCGTATATACATTTTCTTTTGGGGATAGTTTCGTATAATTTTATTTTTGTAAATGTTCACATAGAAAAAATTACCCCCCTCCAGTATTAACAATAAAAGATTGCCTTTCATTTGATGCTGAAATGAAGACGATTAATATCCTCGTTTATGAGGAGTTTTGATTATTAGATTAGCCAACCTAAACTGTTCCTAGTGTCCACACACATTTTTGCTTTTATAGATATATAGATAGATATAGATATAAAGAGAGAGAGAGAAGGAGAGAGAGAGAAGGAGAGAGAGATAAATGCTTTAAGATGTAATCTCAAAGGAGTTCAAAGTTTAAGCATAATTCAGCGTGCGTTCATCGAATGATTGTATGCTTACCGAATTATACGTTCATACGTTTATAGCGGGTAGTTCTAAACTTTCATACCTGTCTGACTATAGCTCAACCAGTAATTATGACGAATTGAACGATAAAGCATGCAGCGTATACTGATTCTAGCTGGTTGCACCTAGCTTATTATGCTATCCCATGACATTACAATTACATATATCTTATTGCATAGTAATCAATGCAGTATTGGCTTTACAATTAAAATATACAAAATCTACATAAATTAAATTATATTTAAGCTTCTTTTACGATCGAGCAACGCTGGGCGCCCTGCTCATAGATATACATACACACATACATATCTCTCTTGCTCGTCCGTCGAAGTCGACGATGACCAAGGTATCAGTCAGTTCGGCGTCAGGGGTTTGTGGGCCCTGAGATGGCTGATGAGGCCAATCCGTGCTCGGCAGACTCTTCCACACTCTGGACACGTGAAGGCGGTATCGGCAGGCTGTGGACCGGCAGCTCTCTCCTTCCTCCTCTTGCGCTTCTGCTGGTCGTGTGTCATGCGTTGATTCTCTCCCCTGTCGGCTCCTAGGCTGATGACGTAACGCCAGGCCGAACGTTTAGCAGCGCGACTCTCCCAAGACTGGGGGCTGATGTCAAAGTCTTTTAGAGACGTTCTCAGAAAGTCTTTATATCGTTTCTTTTGCCCCTGTGCATTCCGCTTTCCCTGGCTGAGTTCCTCATAGAAAAGTTGTTTGGGGATTCGGCTGTCGTGCATGCGAATGACATGGCCTGCCCACCGGAGCTGGGTTTTGCGGATTATGGTGGTGATGGTATGGAGCCCCGCGCGCTTCAAGACATCTGTGTCAGGAATTCTGTCTTGCCAGCGGATGTTGAGAAGATTACGGAGGCATCTGAGGTGGAAGCCATTCAACTGTTTTTCATGTCTTTTATATGGCGTCCAAGTTTCGCAGGCGTAGAGTAGGGTTGTCAGGACGACCGCTAGGTATACTTTCAGTTTGGTTGCGAGTGTAGTGCCTCTCCTCTTCCACACATTGTCTCTAAGTCTTCCAAATGCACTGCTCGCTGTGGAGGTCCTATGGTTAACCTCAATGTCAATGTTGGCGGTGCGGGAGAGGGTGCTTCCAAGGTAGGTGAATTGCTCCACAGCATGGATCTTCTGCCCTTTGACAGTGATGCCGGGTTCATAGTATGCATCTCCTGGGGCGGGTTGGTACATAACTTCTGTCTTCTTTGTACTGATGGTGAAACCAAAGTTGTCACAACTGGTGGAGAATCCGTCCATTTGACGTTGCATGTCTATCTCATTTGGGGCATTAAGGGCACAGTCATCGTTAAAGAGAAGGTCTCTGATGATGGTTTCCCTGACTTTCGTGACTGCCTGCATTCGCCTGATGTTAAACAATTTCCCGTCACATCTGTACTTGATGACAATGCCACAATGACTGTCTTTGAAAGCGCCCTGGAGCATGGCAGAGAAAACCATGCTGAAGAGCGTCGGGGCTAAGACACATCCCTGCTTGACCCCGTTGGTCACAGGGAAGGCCTCTGAGGGGTCACCATCATCCAGGACACGAGCGGTCATGCCCTCATGGGACTGCCTGACAATGGCGATGAACCTGTCTGGACAACCAAATTTTTCCATGATCTGCTAGAGGCCATTTCGGCAAACAGTGTCGAAGGCCTTGGTCAGGTCGAAGAACGTGGTGTAGAGGCCCCGGTGCTGCTCGACACACTTCTCCTGCAGTTGGCGTGCAGCAAAGATCATATCAGTCGTCCCGCGGCCCGCTCGAAAGCCACACTGGCTCTCGGGAAGACGAACATCTTCAAGGTGCACTAGCAGGCGGTTGAGAAGGACGCGGGCCAGGATTTTCCCGGCGATGGAAAGAAGGGATATCCCGCGGTGGTTGTAACATGACTGACGATTTCCCTTGCGTTTGTAAATGTGAACGATAGTAGCATCACGAAAATCTTGGGGTAATTCTTCACTCTTCCACATGGATTGGAAGAGTTCTGTCAGTCTTAAAAGCAGTGTAAGTCCACCAGCTTTGTATACTTCTGCTGGAATTGAGTCGGGGCGTGGGGCCTTCCCAGATGAAAGTTGCTTGATTGCTTTGCTTACTTCCTCTGACGAGGGTGGGATGTCGAGCTCCTCGATGATAGGCTCCTGGCGTAGTCGGTCGATGGCTTCATCGTTGATGGAAGATGGTCGGTTTAGAAAGCTGTTAAAGTGCCCCGCCCATCTATCAAGGATCTGCTTTTTGTCATTCAAGACAGTTGTTCCATCGGAGCTAAGCAGAGGGGAGAAGCTAGAGGACTGGGGACCGTAGACAACCCTCAGCGCATCGTAAAACTTCCTCATATCATGGCTATCCGCATGCTCCTGGATCTCATCTGCTTTGGCGCTGAGCCAGGTATCCTGCATGGAGCGGAGTCTTGCCTGCACCTTGCTGCGGATGTTGATGAAGGCAGCTTTCTTTGCGAAACACATGGGGTCACTCTGATGTGCACGGAGAAGTTGGCGTTTCTCCTCCACGAGGGGCTGAATCTCAGAGTCATTTTCATCAAACCAGTCCTGGTGCTTCTTTTGCTTGGGTCCAATGATTTCGAGAGCGATGGAGTAGGTGGAGTCTCTGAGGTGTGCCCACAGATCTTCAATAGTGTTCGAGATGGTGAGGGGGACAGATTAACAAATACATACATACATGTACACATATATACATATATACATACATACGCATATATGTATATATATATATATATGTGTGTGTGTGTGTGTGTGTGTGTGTGTGTCTGTGTCTGTGTCTGTGTGCGTGCGTGCCCGTGTGATTTTGCATGAAGGAGAACGTGTATTTATAAAACAAAGAAAATAACGAACTTTGAAAGTGTTTTTGTTTTTAAGTAGCATAATGGATTGAAATTAATTCCCAATTAACCCCCTTTCGTCTCGTTCAACTTGACCCCGGATCGATAGTTTATGTTTATACAAGCGACTGTTTACATTCTATTGATCTGATCGATCATTGCAATGGCAACAAAAGAGAAGTACAAAAAAGTTTTGATTCCTCGGAGCGTTGGCGAGTTCTAAACAAAATATGCCGAAAAATGGACGCAAATATTTTCTCCAAAAAAAAAACAAAAAAAACATTTGTTATTGTTTATTATTCAACTATTCATTTCTTAGAGAAAAAACATAGATGAGATTCAGTGTGTTCGATTAAAAGACAGATCAATGTCTCAGTTGTTTAAAAGCAACGTCGTGTCATGTCTGCTATCTTTTGAATCACTAAATCCGTTTCGTTTTAAAAAGATATATACGTAATTTTCTCTAGACATCGGACATTTTTGCTTTTAAAACGCCACCGCTTATTTTATATACTGTGTCTGTTATCCTGTTTAGATTTTCGAAGCCTTTACCTGATCTTCCCCCCTCTGTATATCTATTCAGCATTTCAGTGTAGGAGATGTGAAGAGTATTAAAACGAATCTAATTATAATTTTGCACTATAGGAAACAGAGAGGATCGCCAAAAAATGAAACAGGAGGAGGAAGAAGGAAGACACGAAAATAATAATAATAATAATAAGAAGAAGAAGAAGAAGAAGAGAAAAGAAAAATAGGAAGAGAAACAACTACACGGTCCTGGATATAACCTTAAATTATATCCGATGGTTAGGCCCCACATTGCGGGCATTGGGGAGTATGAAGCCACCCTTTCATTGTCATTGCTCTCAGGTCCACTCTGACCCGGAGTGGTAGTACCTGTTAGAGTTCCAACTATGGGTTAAATAGAAACTGACTTGAAAAAAAAAACGTATATATTATATTTAAAAAAAAAAAATCTTCAAAATCACTGGATTCGGCATTAAATAACATGGAAAAAGGGTTGATATGCCGTTAAAAACAACCAAAAACTACAGGAAATATTCATAAGGATGGCAAATGCTGAAAATAAAGAAACACTGTGCATAAATGTGAAAAAGAAAACTTAAACCAAGAAACTTAACGTACAAAATAACACAATAAGAACCAACCATATCAAAGCAAATATTGAGAAAACATGCAGACTTTGTTGACAAAAAGACGAAACGATAAACAATATGGTAGACGAATGCAGCAAATGACTCAAAAGGAATACAAAAACAGGCACGACCAAGTGGTAAGGGCAGTTTAATGGGAATAATGCAAACAACTGTTCTCGAACGCACAAACAAATGGTACAAGCATAAACCTGTAACATTACTTAAAAATGAAAATCATAAAATCCTATGGAACATGGACATGAAAACAGATCAACCCTTCCAAGCAAGGAGACCGAATGTCGCAATAATTACCAAGAAAAAAGCCCTGTCAAATCGTAGACTTTACTGTTCAAAGAAAAAGAGGGTCGGAGTAAGTAAACAGAGCTAACCAGAGAGCTGAAAGTCATATGGATGATGAAAAAATGTGGATAATACCTATAATAATAAGAGCACTAGGAACACTTCCGAAAAGCTTTGACAAAACAATTGGGGGAAATTGGAATCAGAGGAATGGAGCGAAAGATACAACGTAGCACAAAAAAGAAAACAGCTTAAATATAACGGAACCCCTTGAATGCGGAGACTAAAACACTTGTGCCGCATGAGCGGGACAGAAAAACTGCTACAGAGACAGCACATGAAGAAGTGTAATAATGAGCCAAAAATATTAAGTTCGGTGCCCTCTCCCCTTATCCCCCACTACATTATCATTGGCTCCCATCCCCAAAAGGATGATATCAAATAGATGAGAAGAGTCAAGGAGGATTAAAATACTGAGGAGAGAGCACTGGCCAGATCTCCGCTGGACGAGCGCGAAGAGAACTAGCACCTTGGTGAGACTTATTGCGACTCAAATTCCAGTGGAGACAAATGGCCGCTGTCAGCGAGAAATCAATGGAAAGTGGCCGTTGCGATAACACTAAATACTTTTGCAAATTTTACCGGAAGAGGTGGACGAAACTGACGAATTTGGGAGGCGTGTTTCACTCAGCTCCCAGGGACACCAAAGGTTATTGTCTAGGAGATATTTTGATGATCTGTATGAAAGCTGCTTGTGAGCAAATAATAATTAATTATCAATAGCATAATAAAATACGTGTAAAGAGAGAGAGAGAGAGAGAGAGAGAGAGAGAGAATGATCGATAACATAGAAACAGAAACCATTTCAAACCACTTCTTCGGAAAAATTTTTTCCAGATTTGTATTTAATTTTACATTTTTACTCCTAAACAGAAATATCTATGGGATAAAAATAAAATGGAACGTGTTACTCAGGTCCAAATACCATAAATAAAAATGTAGATTAAATGTTTAAAAAATTATTTTAGAAAAATTTCGTACAAACATATATGAGGTCATCTTGATATATATATATATATGTATGAATATATATATATATATATATATATATATTCATACATACATATATACATGTATATAGCTTTGTATATACATATATATATATATGTAAATATATGTATATATATATATGTGTATATATGTATATATATATATATGTATATATATATATATATATATATATATATATATATATATATATATATAACAAATGGCAAAATATATGTTCCAAAATTCATGATGTTTACCGTCTAAATATTTATTCATTTTATTCAGTTATTTACAATTCTTGACAGAATCTATTTCGCAGCGCAAAATCAACCAGTAGATGGTTATATCAATCAGTGAATAAAATTATTTTATATATTATGTATTATATAGATTCACTGATTGATTTTGAGCTACGAACCAGATACTGTAACGAATTTTAAATGTCAACTGAATTAAATAATAAATAATAAGATGGTCAATATCATGAATGCTGGAATATAATGTTTTCTCATTTATTCACTATATTTTCTGTAATTACATTGAGCTTCTTTAATAAGGGTTGCTATATATTATAAGAAAAATATTACTACCGAAATATATATATATATATATATATATATATATATATGTATATATATGTATATATATGTATATATATAATATTCTTATGCTAAAACCTTTTCATCGTTAATTCTATTCTATTATTCACAGTTTAGCAATCACACATAAAAGTTTAATAAAATAGATAACTAAATAAAAACAGAAACCTGAATAATTATATAATGGGCGCTGTTTTTTTTTCCAGGGAGTAGGCAAATCATTTGACTTTCCTGTAATCGCTCTTACATTCGTGTTTTAGTATGTTATGCCGTTCATTTTACTATGTTCAAATAGAAAAAAAAAAGTAGGATTTTCATATCAATGTATGAACTAGATGAACCTTAATTTTACATGCATATTAATTACGGTATTTTGCATAAGTTTTATTAATTACTTTATTTTGCACTGGTAAATATATTAGTGCTTTTATTGTTTATTTGTGCATGTTCTCTCTTTCTCTTTCCTTCCACTTTTATTGCTTTCTTCTCTTTTCCTTAGCATTCTACTTCTTCTTTTAAAGTAGCAAGAGTTATATTGAACAGTCAAAGATTGGGTCGTGTACTGGACGGATGTGCATAGTAGTTTGGCGCCGGCCGATGACGGACGGTCAGGGACGGATTTCAAATTTAAATTCTACTTCAGTGTTAAACAGATAAATTATATTTTTTCAAAAAATACGCCTTTCTTCCTTATTTATACAGTCGTTCTATTAAGCAACAGCTAGCTTTTAAGCAGAGGTCCCGTAACAATTAAACGAAGACTCGACAATTAGAGCCATGTGTCTCTCCTCCATGCGTCTCTCCTCCATGTGTCTATCCTACATGTGTGTATTTTTTGATCGCTTGTAATTCTTGGAGCTGGTTGACGTGCGAGTACATAACAATATGTTCAATAAACATTCGCCCGACAAACTAGGTATCTATACTCGGCAAACGACCGTGTTAGTGTGCTTTACTTTTTATAATGGAATTATGTATCAGAGCAAACCCAGGTGTGATCGACTTTTAAATAATCACTCTGCCTGAATACAAATTCATTATTATCTACGGCTTTACTTAATGCCGTTGTATACAATGTGTCCTATCTTTGTTGATAAGTGTACATTCTTCATGAAATTCGCAATATGATATCATTAGTTGCGATGTCTTACAGCCGTGCTTCGCGAATAAAAAAAAATAGAAATAATATATTAATAAAAAATAAACACAAAAACACGAGATAAACAGAACGCATCAATATAACTCAAGGACTATTAATAAAGCAAACACGTCGTCAGGAGACGTATTTTTATATGAGTGATACAATCAAAAGTAACAAAAAGAAAAACAAAGTCTTAAAATCTATTGATTTTTTCTTTCGCTACCGACTTCCACCTTTATTTTCGATGGCGTTCACGAACTCGATTCCGCACGCCGATAATAAGTAAAGTGTTTCGACACTCTTAAAAGCAAAAAGCAGACCCGTATCTGAGTTCCGATTGAAAAAGAAAACCAATTACATTACCTTAAGAGATGATTTCCTTGGAGTATGTCATAGCAAATTGATAACGGGCGTCGTCCAACGGTTATGTTTCACGGTGAAGTTTATATTAACGACTAGCCTGGGTGCCCGAAGTTGCCCGTGTATTTGGACGTGTATGTTTAGTAAAAACATCGTTAGGAAGTAGGCAGGCTTGAATCAGTGACGCGACAGAGGGACAGAAAGCGAAATAAAATCTGACGTATTACTGCTAATGCATAACGCAAATCAAATGTACGGAACGTTTAAATAATGCAAAGTCATTTCAACTGAGACGATGACGTGTAAAAATGGCTCGCACACAAACGACACCTTCTTGTAAACAACAGCCCGGATAACGTGTAAGTTCTCAAACCTAAAAATTATACTGATCTAGTGAAAATTCGTCGCCTATGTCGAATGTTTTAGGAAGATATATATATATATATATATATATATGTGTGTGTGTGTGTGTGCGTGTGTATGTATGTATATATATGTACGTATATATATATATATATATATATATATATATACAAACATAGATACATACATTTAAACAATATATATAATATATAAATACAAACATACGTACATGCATTAAAACAAAAAGAAATATTTATATTATAGATTGCCCCAGTGTTTGAACGTGTGTTTTGAGTAAAAAACGACATAATTTGTAGATGGCAGGCTCGAACCCGTACCGTAAAGAAGGAAAAGAACCTGTATTAAAAAAAAAACGTAAAAATAAAACAAAACGGAAATACAGCGTTGTTGCCCCCATCGCTAAGCTGATAGTTACGAATGTTTGAATTAAGGCTAGTCAATATAAAAAAGGGAATGAATTTCGAAAACATCGGCGAAAACAGCGACCCCTCCCCGTAAACAACTGCCCAATTTGGGGTGAAAAAAATTAGCCAATTCTTCGATATTTGTTTTTGAAGGGTAAATCTTTAAAATACGATTCCGTTATCCTGAGAATCCGACGAATGTGTCGAAAGTTTTAGCCATACGTACATACATACATACATACATGATGCTTGCAACGTCTTGTAAGACGAGGGCCTCTTCCTCAGACACTTAAAGTCCATGAGCCCCAAAATGGCTTTTTTAGTCCTACCGGTGAATTCACACGCTCAAGCAGGCATGCCACTGAAGATGGTCATTGAGACCAATTATTACATGTTTCCATCATTTCAAGCCTCCACGCGTTACAACTTTTCCATCGCCACAGGACCAAGTTTATAGACAAAGTCCTGAAAGAGTATCTATACACAGATGACGTAACAGAGTTAGGGTCAGGGTTAGGGTTAGGGATACATACATACATACATACATACATAGGTTTGAAGAGACAGGTTAAATTTATATTATAGATGATATTATTATATAATAATAATAACAATATATACTTAAAATTATCATTTGCATAAACACCGGTATTGGATATATTTCTGCGAATAATAAATATTTTATACTTGTCTGGTTGCCCGGCGTTGCCCGGGTGTTTAAATTGTGTGTTGAGCCCCCAAATAAACAAAAAAAAACAACAACAAAAATCAAATAAAAAAGAAAACAGATAAAAAAGTTGTAGTAGGCAGGCAGGGTCGAACCAGTACCGCGAAGTAGGAAAAGAACATGAATAAAAACTTTGTCTTATCCGCATTAATGTGGAGACCAATGTCATTTGCACACTTTTCTAGCGTACGTAACAGTGTTTGCGAATTAGCAGTGTTGTTCGCAAACAAAGCAATATCGTCTGCGTAATCTGCATCAGTTATGTGTGCTGATTGATGACGTATGTTTCTGGATTCATTTAGGGTGAAGCTTAGCGTTGTGTATATCAACAGAGGTGCGAAGTACAAAGTCAAGACAGACAATGAAAAGAAACGGGGCAAGAGTATCTCCTTGTAGTACCCGGTGGGGAGGTCGAAAAATTCAGTGTCCCCATCTGGCGACCTGATCATTGCCGAGTGTGCTTATATAGCATCATGATAGCATTAATGACTTCATTGGGAATGCCATATACTTTTAATATGCTGGCTATTTTGCTCTATGAACGAAGTCGAATGTCTTGGTGAAATCTACAAGGATCATGTTTTTGGCTTTGCTTCCCTCAACTAGTTTCCTAACTGTAAGTATTTGACTAGTAAGTGAGCAATTTTTTCTAAATCCATTTTGGTTCTTCCTGAGAACTTCTTCGATCTTGGTTGGATACGGTTGAGAAGCATGGCATTGTAGATTTTTGCTGCAATTTGAGTATACATCCTTCCCTCCATATATGAATAACTTTTTGCCTGAATTAAGAAGGGTGCAAATGAAGCCCCCTGTCTTCCATACTATAGGAGGTGTGTTATCAAAACCTGCAGTTGTACGATTCTTCGTCTTCTTTAATACAGTTAAAAGTTCCTCCATTGTAAAATCACCCTTCTCAATATCGAGTTCCTATACAACAATTGGCTGAATTGCGTGGCCTCTCATTTCTGGTTTGTTTGGAAAACTCATGTTCGAAATGGACACCAAATTTTGAAAAGCAACTCGGAAACCAACCCCAATATATATATATATATATATATATATATATATATATATATATATATATATATATATATATATATATATATATATATATATATATATATATATATATATATATATATATATAATTATTTCCAGAGACAAACGAAGTCGCAGCTCGCAAGAGACATGACATATGAACTGTGACGTGGCTTGTCTGTGGGAAAAATAAAAGACTGTGTACATTATATATATACATATATATATATATATATATATATATATATATATAAATATATACATATATATACATATATATATACATGTATATATATTTATATATATATATACAATATATATATATATATATATATATATATATATATATATATCTGAGAGGGAGTTAAAGGAAGAGAATGCATTCGTTATATAACAGAAACTTGACTGTCGTACCCCGGACTTAAAATGACATAATTTGATATTTTGATTGATGGGGAACTTGTGAGCTTTTATTTATTATACAACCATACATATATTTTTACTATATTAAACCCAATATATCGTAGTTCCTCCTGACGTCGTCCATTCCACTAAAATTTTATTAAGTCAGGTTTCGTATTTATTGTGACAGGCATTTATATTGATTATTATATTTGCTACCATATAAATAAAGCTGTAAAAAATATTTTAAAACTCATAAAGCGGGTCTATCAGTTGGAACAGTAGAAAAACAACATGCTTAGAAAGATTAGTCATGTTAATGAATATGTTTTAAATTATTACTATATATATATATATATATGTATATATATATATATATATATATATATATATATATATATATATACTAGCATGGGTGCCTGGCGTGGCCCGGGTGTTTGGGAGTGTATGCTTAGCAAAACAAAAAATGGTCATTTTTTTACCCCGATTGTGACCCCTTAAATTTATTGTGTTGAGATCAAATCAAGTTATTAAGAAAGGTTCATGTCCAAAATACTTATATCTAAAATTTAAAGTCTGTAGACCCAAAAATTTCGGAGCAGTTGGGTAGCAATCTCAAAAGTCAAATAGCTGAACTTTGACCCCTTAATCGCCAAATTTCTGGCCCAAAACAGATCACATCGATTTTACCAAATCTCAGTACACACATACACACACACACACACACACACACACACACACACACACATATATATATATATGTATGTATACATATATATATATATATATATATATACGTTTACGATTCGTCAGAGTTGCATAGTCTAGCGAGATTAAAACTCAGCACCCTGTGATTAGTAGCCTAAGCCTCTCCTACTGAGCTATCTCGCAAGAAAACTAATTCATAGCATTTTTACGTAGATGTTATTCGTTTGTTTTTTTTTTAGTTTTTATTAGCGATACTTATTAAATCAATTCAATTATTTATATGGAAGCGCATTTTTACCTAAATGCGAGTTGGGAATAATGTTCCTTTTGACCAAATAAGGAGTGGCATGTATTTTTGTTTAATATAATTATAACTTGATATTTCTTTTATATATATATATATATATATATATATATATATATATATATATATATATATATATATATACATATATATATATATATTATGCACATAAGCCTGAAGAATCCTAGAGTGGATGAAACGCGGAATATTCGGTGTGGCTTAATCTCCATATATATTTTATAAATTACAAACTAGCTCTACCTACGTAGTACCCTCTTTTGAAGTAAATACTTAAAGTTTACGCAAAATTTATACTTTTGTATATTAATTTTATGCGAGTAAATGAAGTATATGATAATAATATATATATATATATATATATATATATATATATATATATATATATATATATATATTATGCACATAACCCTGAAGAATCCTAGAGTGGATGAAACGCGGAATATTCGGTGTGGCTTAATCTCCATATATATTTTATAAATTACAAACTAGCTCTACCTACGTAGTACCCGGTTTGAAGTAAATACTTAAAGTTTACGCAAAATTTATACTTTTGTATATTAATTTTATGCGAGTAAATGAAGTATATGATAATGATATATATATATATATATATATATATATATATATATATATATATATATATATATATATATATATATGTTATATATTTTCTAATATATAAGATTTCAGGTGCGTTATTTGAAACGATTAGATCTAGCTATTCGAGAGCCTGGTGTCTATAATGAGCACTTTTAAACTTTAGGGATTGCTGTTACATAATTCTTTTAAAAGTGTATTTTCTTTCGCGAAATACTTACTTTTTATTGTTTTAGATTTACGTAATAAATATTTGAAAATATCCATTACGATACAAATAGCGTTCTTACGTAATTTTTTTAAAGCACGATATATAAAAAAATTCCTTAGGATGAATTACCAGCGGAGAGAATATATTTAGTTAGAATACTGTGATCATATACGTTATAGAGATAACGGGCATTAGTATTTAGGTGGGGGGTATCTGATTCTAACTGGAGTTCATTATCTTCTCAGAGGAGAAATATTCCTGTCTTATGAGACGCAGCAGTTCATAGGATGGTGACTGTATGGTATAAAGGTGTGTTTTATTGTGATGTACTATCAACATTTTTCGACACATTTAGTGTGCGTTTCGCCTATTTTCCTTCGACGTAACCGTCGACTTTCTTCAAGTGTAGGATGCCGTACACGAACATGGTTGTGTCTGAACTCAGGAATGGAGAGGAATTCTTAAACGGAACCGTTTTTAACCTCACAGGGTAAGACTTCTTTTTTTTTTCTATCAGTGTGGACTGGATAGAGATCATAAGTAATTTTCAATGGTATGTTTCGGTCGTCAACACTATTTTTCTAAAATTATATTTTCACCCCAAACAAGGCCCATTGCCACTTTGCTGTAGGGGGCAAATATAATAGACATAAGCTATAGGGGTACTATGTAGGGAGCTGGCCAGCAAGATACCTGTTAATATAACACTTGAACTTCTCCATGTCTGTACAGTTGGGGAAGATTGGACCGGGAAGGAAGTTCCCAAATCTAGCAGTTCTAGGGGAGAAACTACTGGAAGAGAAAGTTCTCTTCCAGTAGTTTCTCCCCTAGAACTGCTAGATTTGGGAACTTCCTTGTAAGAGAAAGTCCTCTTACAGCTAGGGATCTCTACCATATAGGCGCTGGTTTTATGCTAGTCGGGTTTGCCGAGGGTAGTTACGTTGAGGGGGTGCAAGTTCAATGAGTGGAACCTTTAACTGTTTGGAGAATTTGATTTCATTTAAGTATTCTACCCACTATGACCCAGGCATTTGCATTACATCGACCGATAAGTTGCGAACAGGACATTCAAATCAGAACGGTAGTTCGAATAATCAAATAATACAGATTGTTCGTCTTGTTAATTTGAATTCGCAAAACAAAAATTGAGAAATAAAAATCAATATTAGGTTAATATAAGCCAAGATACCCATATCTTCAGATAGCCAACTCGTCTAGCAAATATATTGCATGTGAGATCACGCTGTAGGAGCTGATATTCTTTTACAGATTAAAACTCATGACAAATATTCGTTTTGTGTATCGAACTTCGTGGATATTTACTGTTTAGCTGTTTTGCCGATTGGCAATATCATTAATTAAGCTGTTTAACTAGATTCATCTCTCGTTGAAAAAAAAAGATGCGGTGACAATGATTACATCGCATCCTACTTTATGACGTGCGATTGCCGACACCCTAAGACAAAAAAAAAGATCTTTTAACCTGTCGTTAAGCTGTCAGTGTTCATATTTTCCCTTATCAGCCTTACTTTTACAACGCCCGTGATGAATAACATTCTAATAGCCAAACGTATAAACAAGTACAAAACGCACAGGCAAATTACAAAACACAAAATTGTCTCTGAACTAAAATAAATAGAATCTTTTCTGCAATTTATAACTTTGATATGGAAGCAGCCAGATGGAATGGCGTTAATTCCTTAGAGCTTTGGTTTAATATGTTTTCAGTAAAAGAAGCCTAAAGGAGGAAATACAAAACATTCCTGATATGCGCGTTAAGCTTATCTATTCGCAAAACACAAAGCAACAAATCAGCAGTAGAAAACAAAGTAGTGGAAAAAGCAGACATTAATTAGAATCACATGATCCGGTCTCCATATCTCACTCGAAGAGCGCAACCTTCCGCTAAGATAGCTTGAACACCTCTATCTAATTCTGCTACTGTTAAAAAGCATAACATGTTGATAACTATTTACACAGAATTTCTATGCAAGCAATATACACACTGATATCACTCCAATAGGACTGACTTCCGCAACCGTCGCTTTTACCTATATCGAAATCAGTTTCAAAATAAATAAATAAATAAATAAAAATAAATATAGCGCTAGAGAAGCAAATAAAAACATTGTCAATTCAGAATTAAGAGCATAAGAACATTCTACGCATGTGAAGTAAATAATGCGTTCTGTTCGATATTTATTCAATATTCCCAAGTTCTGACAGAAATAATCCTGATTCAACAAGATACTCATTCTGAAAAATCATGTTTCGCTATAAATGTGTGTTCCATATTATCGACGCAACTCTCCACATCTACGAGCCCGCTCATCCCTGTGTCCAAAAGGTCTATCGATCTTTTTCAAGCCACTATCTTCCTCTAAGTGTATCTAACACACAGTTGTACTTAATACCGAAATCCTAAGATTGTGCGCAAACTGTTCCTGATTGTCGTCTAGTGTAGCTACATGTACGACCACTCCCTACAGTGCTCCTAATTCACATCTAAATATATTTATATTCATACCGGTTTTTTGGTCGTCATACCTTGATAAACACACGTATTCAGCTTGCTTTTGTGTACATTGGTGAACAAGTTCCTTAGATTAAAACTTGTATCAATTAGTTTAAAAATTATCTAGATATCTGCTCATACTCGATTAAAAAAAACGCTACTAAAGTTAGAAGAAACGTTTAAGTGTTATTAAAGTTGCGTTGTTGTGTTTGAGTATAATGCTCACTCTTGAGCAGCCGAAACTATTTTAAATCATACGTACAAACCTGCTCGTACGATCCCTTGATATTTGCCGTGATTGTGAATCACGTAAAAATTATCAATAACCATAGTTCTATAAGTGTTTAATGTCGTCACAACAGCATCGCTAACCGAAGCTTTTTCCCTATACCTACATCAACTTAACAATAAATAAATAAAATAATATATATATATATATATACGAGCAGACAGCCCGGCATTGGCCTGTCGGTAAATCCGCATAAATATTATATTTTAGTTCATAAAGAAAATTAGACATGTGCGTGCAAGTATTTTTTCTCTTCTTTTAAGCAAAACGAAAAAAAAAACTATATAGGGCTGAGATCGAAACCAAAACCTTAATACAGTGTCAAGTACAGCAACCATTAGACCGGCTTGATGGGCTTTTAGTGTTGCCCTCAAACACATACAAATACACGCACACACATGTTCACTTTTATAGATATATTGGCATGAATTCCTGGCGTGGACATGAAGTTCGGTTTAAAAACAGCTGGTATCAATAGTATATTGAGCAACATTCAGAAAAGAACGAAAGAAGCAGACATCTACATCTATATGTTTCTAACTCTCAATTGTTGTGTAACACCGCACACACAAGGCTGAAATTGTCGTCAAATGTAACAAAATTTACCATCACTCCGTACAGTTCTGTAAAATCGCATCTAAATATATTTATACATGACCGTTTGTATACACATCATACCTTGATTACCAATCCTATTTAGCTTGTTTTTGTGTAACTTGGTGATAAGTTCCTTTCAAGTTCTGCTTTTTATATCATATTTCCCCTTTTTTTAATTTAAACGGTAAGGAACACCCTTAGAATATAAACTTGTACCAATTATTTAAAAAAAATAACTTATTTTTAGCTCTGAAGGGTCAAATAGAATTTGATAAACATTGTTTGAAATTTCTCGTGATTTCATTAATTTTAGTTTTTTTTCTTTATTTTATTGTTAATATGTTTTAAACCTTTTTCAACTACCTTAAATTTCCACAGATTCTGCTAGTCCGGTATATTACTAAACATTATAACCGTGACTCTAGTCAAAGGCCAAAGTACATATGACGTAGAATATCTTCAGTAAACTAAATTAGAGAAACTACATATTAAGATAGTAAATACCAGAAGTTTTCAATACCAGGTTTATATTTGCGGCGTGTTGTGGTCTTTCATGACCTAAATTTTTTATTTAGTTTGAGTGAGTAATTCTGGGAGTTTATTTCAATATACCAGAAGAGAAAATGTTTAAGAGAGCATTTATTTTATTATTCAAATATAAATGCGCTAAGTAGAGTAGAGTTTACTTCCATTTAAACATTCGATCTAACAACAATACTTGAACATCCTTACACACCCCTGAAACGTTATTACTCAGTTTATAAGGAAAACTTACAAGTAAGCGTAAGTAAATTTTGATTTAAGATACATTTCAATTTTTTTTTTTGCACGGTGGTCCCCACTTATCAAGACCCGGATGCCACTCAGGGATAAAGGTTGTTGCAGGTACAGCACGTTAGTGTGGAGATTTTATGAAGTGTTTTCTTAATGGGGCGGTTCATTAGGAATTTGTTAATGAAGACATCCAAGTTGTAGTCAGGTGTGAAGCAGGCAGACGGAACAGAGTTCCACAGGCGTGCAGTTCTAAGAAAGAAGCTGTGTAAATAGAATCTACGTTTTGATTTAGGCACAAATAAAGAGTGGGGAAAGTTTTTGACAGTGGATTCAGCTAGACGGGTGTTTTTCGTGAAAGATTAGCGAGGGGGGCAGAGATTGGAGTTCACATTAGCAGCTGCCATGGAAATAACAATAAAACAAGGATAGGCTCGCAACGTCTCTTCTGGGGGAGAGAGCCAACAGGGAAGAGAACATGGCATCGCCCACTAAGCCACAAAGTCTATTGTGTACTCTTTCAAGGCAGGATAGGTTGTTTTAGCAGCTCCTTCCCAGATATGGCAGCAGTATTCCATCCTTGGACGTACTTGGCTTTTATATAGATAGAGAATTGCATCAGTAGTGATATATCTTCTGAAGCGGTAGAAGGATCCCACTATCTTTCCAGCGACCTTGGCGACAGAATTGATGTACGTGTTCCATTTAAGATCAGGAGTAGAGGAAACCCCCAGAAGCTTGTCAAAACATGGCCCTTCTCCTAGACGAGAACAATCCATTAAAATCCATATGACTTTTTACCTTCTACGATTCTGTACAGAGTGGCTCACTTAAAATTAGTCCAATTATTTCATTTTTCTCTAACCATTTTTTTTTCAGATTAAGCAACCCACGTAAAATTAGCCGACGCTGTTAAATGTGTCTCTTATCAATTTATTTCCAGATTAAGAAACCAATTTAAAAATCGCCCATGTTTTCTAATCCTTCTCTTACTACCAACTGACACCACAAAAGAAAATGAAATTCCTTTTTCAACAAGATTGCGGTACATGGCACACGTATCTCAAATCACTAACAGGAGTACCTGACATGTTTACGGAAGAAAGACAAATAATCAAATGGGTATGGCCACCATGTTCCCCGGACTTTTCATAGTACTTTTTTTTTCTTTGGGGGATTCTTAAAGAAAAAAAAATTGTGAAAATAATCCTCACAATCTTTACCAACACAGGGAGGACATTACCAATGCTATCAGGAGAATTACCAGAGAAGAATTACAGTCACTATCTTCAAACGTTGTTAACCGTGCCCAGAAATTCAATTGCGTTAACAGGAAGCACTTTGCTAAAACTACAGGTTATTTAAACAATAAAAAGAATGGTCCTCCTCTCTACTACATTTTCTGGGCTACTTCTGATGTTCCACACGCTACAATAAACTTGTAATACTTACTCTGTGTTGACTAACATTTAATCTGAATTAATATACACCGAATATATTCCTCCTGCATATATAATATATTATTATCTGCATGCTGATTAAAAAGATGTGTGTAAGGTGATAACGTACGCACGAACATAACATTGAATTAGCATGCTCTATAGAAGCATACACTTATTAAGAGAACAGAGGAGCATTGGGAAAACAAACGTTGATGAAGTCATATTGTTTTTTCGTGACTATCTACATAAGATCTTATATCAGTAGGCTGATTCCAAACCCAATTATTAATTGACGCTGTCACAAATTTATCATCTCTCTCTTTCTCTGTCTCTCTCTGTCTCTCTCTCTCTCTCTGTTTAGTTTGAGTTATATATAGCGGCAGAGAAAGGATGTTCGGAAACGAATGCGTTTGTTATGAAGCGAAGACTGTCAAATGTAACATAGTTACTGTAAAGATTTGTTCGGATTAATTAATTTTAAAAAAAGTCTTAGAAAATATATGTGTTTTCATTTCATATCAGGAGAAGATTGTGATAAATGTTTTTTTTTTTAATATTGATGGAACTAATTGAGCCCGTACAAAAAAGTAAAATATAAAAATATGCCTTCAAGAAGTTTCTAGACTTTATTTTGTACTAGCATTCAAAATTGCTGTAGACCCATGAAATTCAGTATGTTATTGCTATATACCTTATAAGATGATTGCTTAATCCTCATGATTTAAGTTTTAAATGAACAGTTAACGAATGAATTAGAATACACACTCCTGAGATAGACTGTAACACCTGGTGAATTTCAAAAATGCAATTATAACGTGATAGCATTTTAGAAGGAGGATATACAATAAAACTTTGCTTTAAATTTGAGAAAGAAATTCCACTAAAATGTATTTCTTCAGACTGATTTTATACCATCTTGCATGAATCGAGCATCAGTTTTTGAGTTGCATATAAGATGCAAGGAGTTTGAGAGGGATGGTGAGAGGTGTGGGAGAAGTGTAGAAAGTCAGAAAATCAGATGTTGTTGGTGAGGAAGCAAAATTTATAGATAAGAACCGTAGTGTGTGTATAGAGACAATAAGTGCATAGTTTGATGTCAGTGTGAGAACAAAGCCCCATGATTCGCTAGGAATTGGGAATGCGGAGGATTACACTTTAAATGTGTGTGGGAGACAATCGACGCAATTCTCCACCTCTATGAGCCCCCCAAAAATTAAACGCTAATGCTCACATTATAGGGCTTCTATGAGGCCTTTCAGAACTTCGTTGCACGGTATAACTTCATTGAAACCGGGGGAGGATTTCTCCGAAGATGAATAGAATTGTATGTGCGTATTTCAATAAAAGTACATATACGAAAAAAAAAACGTATGCATACTTCTTTTAGACACCTCGTAAGTACGATTGACTTTAAAAGAGTGTGCTTTATATGAACAAGTCGCGCATCAGATAAACAAAAACGAATAAATATATGTTCGTACTTTCTTTAATAAGGTAATTATTAAACAAAAGAGTGCTTGACTACCCTAGAATATATATTTTAAAGGTATAGTATATATTTTTAAGTATTGAACATCTCGTACACAATTATATACTCGTTATAAACGTTAGCGTGGTTTTGTCTTTCGATAGAGTTTCAATAACGCCGTTGTTTCGTTTGAAAAAAATAGTTCCTTCCCAAAAAATGTGTTTTACAACGTGTTCCGCTAGTATATTTCACTATCACAAAATATAGTTTTATTTAAGGATTGAGTTATAATTTCGTTCTGAATAAATAAAATATATAAAAAATAATTCATTTGTAATTGTTTTATGGAGTTATAATTAGACCTCAAACTTAGCCAGCTCTCTCGTATAGAGCTGCTAATAAAACGTGTGTTTCTTTTTGTAACATACATTTGGCTCGTATCTTAAGACATGCATTGATATTTTAGTGAGTTAAGATTTTCTGTTTAAATAAGCTGTCATATTTTAACAGTTACATAACACATAAAGGGACAGATACATTTCGTACGCGTAAGAGATAAAGAATAAAAAAACAAAAAAATGGATAACTTGTAACGCATATTTGCTTTCACCGTGTAACCTCCCAACAGACCGAAAGGGTATCCCGTGCATGGGTCAGTTGTATTACAGAATAGACTGAAAATCTTTGTTCGTAATTAACCTTGTTTTATAAATGTTTGTATCATGATGTCGCCTCTTACCTGTAGGTGCCAGTCAATATTCGCCATAAAAAAAACAGTGGTAGTTATCGGCATTGTTTTCCGCGTGTCTGTGTCTCTATATCTTGCTTTTTCTATGTATCCCAATACCGGCAGAAGAATATTGAGAACTCACAACTATACAATATATTTAAGTCTTTATCCGTCTTACTTACTAATAAAATGAACTGCAATGCTAATATTTATTTCCCAGAAAGCACTACTGAGAAACTCAATATCGATGATGTTTTTGAGAGCCGTGTAGCCACCTTCGATTTCTTTAAGCTAATATGCCAATCCTGGTTAATATGTCAATTCTTGTTAATATGTCAATTCATGTTTATATGTTAATTCTTGTTAATATGCCCATTCTTGTTGATATATAACTACTTGCTAATATGTCAATTCTTGCTAATATGCACATGTTTGTTAATACGTCAATTTTTGCTAATATAGCAATTCTTTGTTAATATGTCAATTCTTTCTCATATGTAAATTCTTGTTAATATGCCAATTCTTATTGATATGTCAATTCTTGCTAATATTTTTATTCTCATTAATATGTCAATTTTTATTAATATTTAAATTGTTGCTAATACATAAATTCTAGTTAATATGTCACTTCTTGCTAATATGTTAATTCTTACAAATATGACAATTCTTGTTAATATATAAACTCTTGATCTGCCAATATTTACTAATATGTCAATGTTGTTTATATGTCACGTTTTGCTAATATGTCAATTTTGTCATTATGTGAAGTCTTGCTAATATGTCAATTCTTGTTATTATGTCAATTCTTCTTAATAAGTCAAGTTTTTTTTTAATATATCAATTCTTATTAATAGGTCAATTCTTGTTAATATAGCAATTTTTGCTAATAGGTGTATTCTTATTAAAATGTCAATTCTTGTTAATATGCCAATTATTGCTAATATTTTAATTCTTGTTTATATGGCAATTCTTCTTAATATATCGATTCTTGCTAGTTTGTCAATTCTTGATAATATGTCAATTCTTGCTAATGTGTCAATACTTATTAATAAGTCACTTCTTGTTAATATGTCAATTCTAGTTAATATGTCAATTCTTGTTAATGTGCCAATTCTTGTTAATATGTCAATTCTTGTTAATGTTTTAATTCTTGTAAATATATCAATTCTTGTTAATATGTCAAGCCGTGCTAATATTTCAATTCTTGTTGATAGGTCAATTCTTGTTAACATGTCAAGCCGTGCTAATTTGTCAACACTTGCTAATATGCCAATTATTTCTAATGTGGCAGTTCCTGTTAATATGACAATTCTTGTTTATATATTAATTCTTGTTAATATATCAATTCTACTAAATATGTCAATTCTGGCTAATGTTTTAATTCTGGTTAATATGCCAATTCTTGTTAATATATCAAGGCGTGCTAATATTTAAATTCTTGTTAATTTGTCAATTCTTGTTAATATATGTCAATTCTTCTAAATATGAAAATTCTTGTTAATATGTCAATTCTTATTGATATGTCAATTCTTGTTAATATGTCAATTCTTGTTAATATGTAAATAATTATTGATATGTCAATTTTATTGATATGTCAATTCTTGTTAATATGTCAATTCTTATTGATATGTCAATTCTTGTTAATATGTCAATTCTTGTTAATATGTAAATTCTTGTCAATATGTAAATTCTTGTTAATATGTCAATTTTATTGATATATCAATTCTTGTAAATATGGCAATTCTTGTTAATATTTCAAGCCGTGCTAATTTGTCAATACGTGCTAATATGAAAATTCTTGTTAATATGTCAATAAAGAATCATTTTTTAAATTTCATGCATTATCTAGAAAACTATCATGATTGTGTACCCATGTATTTTACTTCATGCAGATTTCGTATTTCTACTGTGAGAAACAACTTACTATTGCTTGATATATATTACACTAAATAGTAATTATTTCAAGAACCGAAAAGGTATATAAATTGAGTACCACAAGGGCACTCGTAAACAAAAGGCATAAGGACCAAGCTTTATTCGTTTCGAGCTTCGCTACACCAACACTAACAAACGAAGTAGTTAAACGCAATATGCATACCAACACTTACAAAAGAAGTAGTTAAACGCAGGATAATCCTCTTTTATAAAATCAAAACTATAAAATGTTTCAGTTTGTAAAAAAAAAATAGGTCTGCCTAAATCCAGGCAATATTTAAAGTAGATTAGTTTACTTATTTTTATTTCAATGAGCAATCTAACTTATTTTTATTAATACATGAGTGAAAAGTTTGAAAGATAATATAAAATGTATGTTTTTCTGTGACTTAAAGTGTGTTTGATTAATGGTTACTATTCAATAAAACATATCCAAAGGGAGTATATCTAAAAACCCAATATTAACAGAAAATAAATACATCTATGATTTAGAATAATAAATAAATATAATTGATATATAAATAATGATCTAGAATGTGAATCCATATGGAGCTTAATTAATGATAGGAATAAAGACAAATCGTAATATATATATATATATATATATATATATAAATATATATATATATATATATATATATATATATATATATATATATATATATATATATATATATATATATGAGACAATAGGAGTGGAAAATAAATTCACAAAGATATAAGTATTCAGAACGACTCATTTATTTAAAAAGGGTGTATATATGGTTAAATGGGGAATCAAGGAGGATATTTATACAATATAAGGAGCCTCCTGGTATCCCCCAAATAATTGTATGTATATCCTTATTAAATAGATAAGTCATTCTATATTTTCTAACATATAGTATTTGTGGATTCATTTTCCACTTTATTGTCATATATATATATATGTAGATATATATATATATACATATATATATATATATGTAGATATATATACATATATATATGTATATATATACATATACATATATATATATATATATATATATATATATATAGTACACATTTTTGGTAATTCAAATACTTACATATTTTCTTTTATATAAATCTACTTCATTTTATCGTGGGTCTCTTCATTACATCCCCTTCGTTAATGAGATGACAATTCTCTGATTTTATGCTTTCATAAAACTATCTTTCTCATGATCTCGTCAGATGTGTGTTCCATCCGATGTCTATAATATAAAAAAATAATTATATATGCATATATATATATATGTGTATATATATATTAATAATTATGCATACACATGCATATATGTATATATATATATATTTGCAACAATACGAACTACAAACATACATATATATTAATATATATATATATATATATATATATATCCTTCCTTTTCTATTCCCCTTTTCCCTGTGCATGCTCATACTTTCACTACACCGATGAAGACTGAAGGATCTGTCGAAAATATGTGCTTGTAAAAAAAAGTTTTTTAATTTTCTTTTCATAATATTATTTTGTATTCCTGCACGTCACCAATTGAAAACGAATAAAGAAAAGTTATAAGCTTTTATACTTTTCGTATTCTGTTTAATACATTTCCATTCATATATGTATATATATATATATATATATATATATATATATATATATATATATATATACATAAATGGCATAAAATTAAATGTTTTCTTTATTTCTGAAATTGAAATATATGAAATGAAAAAAGGTGTTCAAAGTTTTAGGGAATGTTTTTCAGGTTTCTCACTCTTGATGAATAGAGACATAAATTATAGAAACTCTTTAATTCGGGTTAATATTAAAAATCACGGGTTAATATTAAAAATCACGCGGCGTGATTAAATGCAATTTAAAGTTGAAACGCCACAGGAATCTTCTCTCTCTCTCTCTCTCTCTCTCTCTCTGTCTTGTATTACAATGACAGTTGATTAAACGTAATAATAATTAAAAACATATATTGTATTATTACACACACCTCCATTTTACTTCAGAAAAGAGAGGACAATATTGTTAATACTAATGTTTGACAAACATGGTTAAATAGTGTGGCAGAATATGCGAAGTTTTCGCCTCCTATTTTCCAGAAAAATAGATTTACTCTAACTACTTAGAATGAGTATTTATTTTCTTATTAACAGTTTTCCCGGTCCTGGATATAACCTTAAACTATATCCGATAATGAGGCCCAGCTTGCGGGCTTTAGGGAGTGTGGAGTCACCCTATAATTTTCATTGCTCCCAGGTCCGCTGTGATCCAGAATGGCAGTACATGTTAGGGTCCCAACTATGGGTTAAATAGAATCTGACTTCAAAAACAAAACAAAAAAAAACAAAACAAATATACTCTATTAAAAATAATTGTTCTTCAAAATCACTGGATTCTTCATTAAATAATCTGAAAATGGTTGATAAGCTGTACAACAAAAACAAACAAACAAACAGTGTTCCTTTACCTACTCTTTCTATGCTAATTACGCGTTATATATTTGACGTTCAAGCGTAAACATGTTCGTGTCGTTTAGTTTGTTTACGTAGAACCGATCCCAGACAAAGATATGTTTCTATATATACGATCAATGGTTATCTCTTCCTATCGTTTTCATTATCATCAACCGCAGCCGTAGTAGAGTTCAACGTGTTTGGTAAGCATCATAGCATTTTTAACGGCTGTTATTATCTTATGGATGCCCACGATAACACTACACCCATTCAAAATCACGAGGAATGCCCTGGTACTGGCCAGCCTCAACGTTGCTTAACTTTGAATATCTGACGACAGTGGTATGCCACCATTCTTTTGCCGTATATCCACATTTTTATATTTTAACGTACATAAATTCGTCATGTTTTTAGATGTGCCAATTCTTCATATGTTTTTTTTTTTAATTTTTATATAGGTAGCTTTTCATAAGTAATTTTACTTTATATATAATTTAGTGTAATTTGAAAGCGTTCGACACTGATATACTATATCTCTGTTTTCACCTTTTTAATTCTTTTATGCATCTTGTAAGTGTTCTTTTCAATTGTGTATATTGTAGTTGTATAGATTAAAGGTCTAGATTTTAATAGTACTGTTCATATCTAGATACGTACAGGGTGGTCCTTGAAATAGTTTATATTGTAAAAATTGAATACGTCTTTTAGTTTAATATATTTTTTTTCTTCGGAATTATAAAATAGAATATTTTGAAATTGTTTGATTTCGATAAGTTTACAACAGACAACAAGGGAAGACAATTCAATGTTAGATTGACAAATGGTTGTCTATTGTTTCAGCGCAAAAATATCTTAGATGCACCATTTCAATATGCGCCATTCTTTTAGTAGGTGAGTAATAAAAAAAGATAGCGACGCGTTTTCAAGAACAATGCTCTGGAAATGTTAAGTTTAGACGTGGCCTAGGTCACTCAGTACTTACCCCTGAAAATACTGAAGATATTAGGTGTAGCATTGAGGAGAATTCAACCACATCAACTTGAAAGCGTTCTCAAGACTTGCCATCTCATAGAATTCCCTCTAGCGCATTCAAAGGTACTTGTGCATGCATCTTTAAAAGGTTTAATTAGTGCAATCTTTACAGCCACTTGACTCTCAGAAACGACTTAAGTACGTTGTAAGGTTTGTAGGAAGCTGCAAGAAATGAGTTTATTTACGAGGGGATCATGGGAGTAAAGCTCATACAATATGGAATGTCATCTTAATAAGCAGAATATCCCCGAAAATCCACGAAAAATGTATCTGATTCCAATGCACCAAGGTAAAGTTACAGTAAGGTGTGGACTAACCCAGAACCAATTGTTGGGATATTCGTTTTTGATGTTTCGAATGAACACCCTGGGAGTGTAGCTGCTGAGAGATATAGAGATATGCGAGTGAATAGTTTTTTTTACCTCAGTTAGCAAACATGGCCGGGTAGTAGTGCAAACAGGATGGAGCAACTGCGCAGCTAGAGCCACAATGAAGGTGTTTAATGCGATGTTTACAGCACCATACTTGCGGCTTTTTGGATATGTTAAAGACAAAGTGTATGCTAATAAGCTTCGATCCATCCAATAACTAAAGGCAACCATACATCGTGCAAATTCTTCACTACAACCTCCAATGTTTAGAAATGTCGTGGAAAATCGCTTACAAACAACCTTACCTTGCGAAGCGAAGAACTGGGGGCAACTTAAGAGACGTTAACTTTCATAATTAAATCAGAACAATTTCCCGCACTCAAAACTGTGTAATAAAACAATAATTAATTAAATATACTTATTTAATAATGAAATGTTTTATTTTTAAGCTGAAAAATTGACTAATAGGCTACGCTAAATTTCTCGTGTTATATGTCCACGAATTTTCCCGTTTCGTCCCCATTTATTTGAGATGAAAAACGTTTTCAACACTTGTTAAATTTAAACAAATAAAAATCCAAAACAATGAAAAAGGTTAAACATATAGTTAAGAATACGACATAATCCCATTGCCACACAGGTTCCCGCTGGATCACCGGAGTTAAACTATGTTGAACCTGATCAGTACTAAATCAGACACAATTTCGAACTTCCAGGTGAAACTTCTTGGTATTGTTTGCATTTGTCCTGAAGTTCTCCTTGCCACTAGATCAAGCAGTGATGATTCAGGAGAGATGTCGTTGGAGATTGCGCGACATTTTCCTCACAATTACACGCGTAACTGCCCCTATGACGGAACAAATAGTCAACCACCTCAGCAGAAACAACCTTCTTTGTGACACACAATATGGTTTCCGTTCTGCAAGATCTACCGCAGATGTGATAACGGCTATATCTCACAGGATTAGTGAATCTCTTTACAAAGGATCCTTTCTAGGGCGATTGCTCTTGACATATAAAGACCTTCGACAAGGTATGGCATAAGGGTCTACTTCGGAGATTTCCAGCTACGGTATAACTGGAAATGTTTTCTCAATCATTAAATACTTTCTCTCCGATAGGCTCATAAGAGTAGTAGTCGATGGGGAAAAATCAGAGGAATACAGTATTAATGGTGGAGTCCCTCAAGGGTCAATCCTAGGCCCAACTCTCTTCCTGATCTACATCAATAACCTCCCTAAACACATACTTAAATCATTCGTTGACATCTATGCTGATGACACGACCGTCTACGGCAATATATCAAAGGCTGTGAATGACAAAGTTCTCTCTGATTCTCTTTCCTCTGATCTCGAGCGCGTGGTTCAGTGGGGGAAGACGTGGCTGCTTACCTTTAATGCATCTAAAACCAAACTCCTATCCTTACATCATCAACGCTCTGATCCCCATCTGGCATCAATTGGGATGGATGTCTCTCGTCTGGGAAAGGCTCCGTGTTTTGACAAGCTTCTAGGTTTGACCTTTACTCCTGATCTGAAATGGAACACGTGCACCAAGTCTGTTGCCAAGGTCGCTGGAAAGATGGGGGGATCCTTCTACCGCTCCAGAAGATATATAACTACTGATGAAATTTTCTATCATATAAAAGCCAAGTACGTCCAAGGATGGAATACTGCTGCCATATCTGGGAAGGAGCTGCTAAAAACAGCCTATCCTTCCTTGACAGAGTACACAATAGACTTCGTAGCTTAGTGAGGGATTCCCTTTTCTTTACCCTGCAACCTCTCTCCCACAGAAGAGATGTTGCGAGCCTATCCTTGTTTTATCGTTATTTCCATGGCAAGTGCTCGTCTGAACTCAAATCTCTGGTCCCCCCTCACCAATCTTTCACGAAAAACACCCGTCTAGCTGCATCCACTGTGATACTTTCCCCCACACTTTATCTGTGC
>NC_136515.1:10736059-10798559 GCF_053919585.1 Euprymna scolopes
TTGTTTAAACTCAAGTTTAAAATACAAAATAGACTAAACAGAAAAATTTAGAAGCGGCCCTTTTCATATAAGATAACTTACTGTTAACTTTTTACGCAAGGTTTTTTTTAACCCCTCAAATGCCCCTGCGATTATTTTTTTTACCTAGGAATGACGACTTATCAAGGCTCAGACAATCAAATTGTAGTCTGCTGGATAGCAATAAAACGTAAGATAGTTCATTAGGCGTGCACTTCTAAGAAAGAAGCTTTTTCATGGAATCTAGGTTTAGGTTTATCCACGGAAAAATGGTGGGGGAAATTATTGATTGTGCTTTTTTTTTATTCAATTTTCACTCCAAACAAGGCACAGTGCACAGTAGGGGGCGACTATCATGGACATAATTTATGGGGGCATTATGAAGGGAGATGAGTAGAAAAATGGTTGGTCACATTACACTTGAACTTCTGCATATCCGTACAGTAGGGAAACAGAATCCCGTAAGGGAGTTCCAACGAATTGCATTTCTGGAGAAGAAACTATTGGAGTAAAAGGGGTTCTTGCACATAGGGATATCTACTGTAAATAGGGGGGGACTGTTCTTTGTCGGGGGTAGTTACGTTGAGGAGGTACAAATGTTTGCAGTTCGTCAGAGCATTCACTATTAAATTATTTGTAGAACAGGCGGAGGGATGCAAAATCTCGTCGATGACAAAGAGGCTGAAGCCTAGATGACAGTTCAGGTTCTATCAGGTTGGTGACTCTCTTTTGAACCCTGTCCAGGAGTGAGAGACAAGCAGCAGATGAACCATCCCAAATTAGACAATAGTACTCCATACATGGGTGAATGGTGGCCTTATAGAGGTGCAGGATACCTTCAGGCGTTATAATTTTCTAGCACGGTAGAGAGAGCCAACCTTCTTTGCAGTAGCCTTGGCAATGCTCTCAATGTATCTATTCCAGTTCATATTCCATGTAAACGTTAGGTCGAGGAGTTTTAAAAAAGTGCTTTCAGGCAATGTGTTCTTGGGCATTGCTATTGGTGGTAGAGAAGGTTTTTGTAGTTATTGAAGGAAACAAGCTTAGTCTTGTCAGCATTGAATGTGACCATACATTTTTGTCCCCATTCCACTACAGATTGGAGGTCATGCTCTAGCGTTTCTGCCATTTCCTTAGATGTGTTAATTTGTTTCCCCTCCTATCTGTTACAGAGAGTGGTGTCATCGGCAAATATACGCATCTCCGAAAAAATTTTATCAGTGAGGTCATTTATGAATATCAGGAATAATAAAGGTCCAAGGATAGACCCGCGATGTACTCCCGCATTTATGTCGTATTTTTAGATGCACGGCCATCGAGGGCAACTTGGATTTTTCTCTTACTTAAGACGGATTTAATTACATTATGAATTCTTCCAGTGATACCATATGATCTAATTTTCCTTAGAAGACCATCGTGCGATACCCTGTCAAAAACCTTAGATATATCAAGGGCTACCGCTTTACTCTCCCCTGTTTTGTCAAGTGAACGGTATGTACGTTCAGAGACTACAGTTAAGGTAAATGCTGTTTAACGGGCTTGCCTAAATTCATATTGTTTTTCAGTCAGGAGTTTAGCAGCTGTTAGGTTCTTGGCTAGCGCTTCATTACTTAAGGATTAACATATTTGGGTGAAAAGCGGGAAGAGGCTAATGGGGCGATAATGTAGTGTGTCAGTTCTTTCACCAGAATTCTTAAAGACTGGTACCACAGAAGCAGTGGTCCAGCAGGGGCGAAAGTAAGATTCGTTAAGGCATTTATTGTGAAGTCTGGAGAGAACTTGAGCAACCTCGGCAGAGCATTTTGTAATAACACAGCCGGGATGAGATCTGCTAGACGAGGGTTTCTTGTAAAAGTTGAAGCTAAATCGAGCACTTGACATGAAAATAAAGATAAAGCAGAGACAAACTCGAAGCATTTCTTCTGTGAAGCTATTTTGAACTCTATGAAGGCAGGATAAGCCATTTCTAGAAGCTCCTGTTCAGATGTCACAACAGTACTCCACCCTTGGACGTACCTGGCTCTTTCATATTGATAGACTATTGCATCAGCAGTGAGATATCTACTGGATCGATAAAGTATATAACCAGTTTTCCAGCGGCTTTAACAACAGATTTGATGTACGTGTTTCATTTCAGATCAGAAGTAAATATCAAGCCCGGAAGCTTGTCAAAACATGACGCCTCCCAAGAAGAGAGAAATTCATATCAATTGATACCAGATGGGGATCAGCAAAATGATGATATAAAGATAGAAGCTAGGTTTTGATGCACTAAAGCTAACCAGCAACTTTTTCCACATTGCACTACGTGCCCAAGATCAGAGGAGAGAGACGTAGAAACTTGGTCGTTTACAGTCTTAGATGTGCTACCATAAACGGTAGTGTCATCAGCATAAATGTCTACAAAGGATGTAAGGATGTGATTTGGAAGATCATTAAAAAAGGAAAAGAGTTGGGGCCAGAATTGGCTCCTGAGGGACTTCAGCATTAATACTGAGAGCTTATGATATTGGCACACCAACACCCCCTACTCTTATGAACCTAACAGAAAGAAATGATTTAATAATTGAGAAGCCATTTCCAGCTATAGTATAGCTGGAGATCTTGTGAAGTTAAACTTTATACCATACTCTATCAAAGACCTTTACTATGTCTCGAGGAAAGGTTGCCTCTGTCGAGAGGTTTACTAATCTTATGAGATATTTCTGTAAGCACATCTGCTGTAGATCTAGTAGCACGGAAACCATATTGCGTGTCACTAAGAAGGTTATTTTTGCTGATTACTTGTCTATTTAATACAGACTCCGGCAACTTACTCATCACGCACAGGAGACTTTATTCTTGAATACAGGGCATACTGATGAACTTTTCAGGGTGATGGGAAGCAATCCTCCTTAAGACAACGCTAGTTCTGGTTGAAGCTTTTTGAGTACTATAATTGGAGTACCGTCAGGGGCAATTGTTAATTGTATATCACTTAGCCGGTTTTCTTATCAGGGGGTAATATTGAGGGTTGGCAGCCTTTGTTGCAAAGGGTAGGATTAGCTGCAAAGTTCTCTGCAAAGAGTTTGTCTTTGTCGGAAGCTGACGAGATTACCTCAGGTCCATTAATGATAGTTGGGATAGAGCAGACAGGATTCTGTTTGCTATTTGCTAAAAATGGTAGGAACCAAGCAGCTGATCAGCTATTTTGGACTGGACGGACTGAGCATATATCTCTCTTGCGTTCTTTATTACTTTCCTACAATGGTTGCTAGCAGCCTGACAAGGGTTTTCGCCTCAACACATCTATTACGTTGGACGCAATGGAAAATTGTTTTCACTACTCAATGGAAGCAGCCAATCCTGGAGAGAACCAAGGCTAACTGTTAGATTTTTGCTGGGACTTTTTCGAAAGTATGAAACGGTATATATCTATAATTAACAATTCCGTCACGTTTGATACTATAGATGACAAATTCTTCTCAAACATGGAACGCAGAAATAGATCTGATATAAATATACGGAAGCTATCCCAGTCAGCTATAGTGCATCGATATACTGTACGAGAGAGAGGTACGTCTGAGGTGTTATTACATTTCATTTTTATCTGAACTGATTCAACAGAGTGGTCTGAAGATCTGAGAGAAGACAGAACGGAAACTGAACACAGTTTAGGACCAGCTGTGAGAAAATGGCCGCCAGTGTCTGGTACACGGGTGGTCTGTGAACAATCTGAGTGAGGTCATAAGCCATGGATAAATCATAATAGAACCTCCCCTCATCGTTGGTTTCGTTTGAGTTGGTTGTCATTCCAGATTGTGAACATTGAAGTCTCCACGAACGTGAATGTTAGCTGAAGGATAAGCAGATAGGACGTGGCCAATTTTCTCAGATATGATTTTAAAGATAATAACTACGCTGTTGAGGAGGCGATAGAGAGTAAATATAAATGCAGTAGTGTGAGAAAGTGCAACCCGGAAGAACATGTAGTAAGTTGTGATCGTTTTTGGAGATGTCCCCACCACATGGAAAGCCATATTAAATGTAGACATGTATTCAATGCCAATTACAATCTTGTGGATCAGATTTGGAAGTTAAGTTAGAGTATCCTTTATTACAATCTCCTCTATGGTTAGTTTGTATAAGGTATAAACTGGTATCAATATCGCCTGTTCATACTCTTATCAGATTATTTCGATAATTGATTAATATACTAAGCGAAGACTTTACAATACAAACCGTATCTATGAAAACTTCAGGACATATAATAACATTTGTGTAACATTTCACAAACTACGGCCTAGCCGTTTTCGAACCCCGAGGAACACACTCAGAAACTTACAGAATCACCTATCTGCTATATTATCATATATATATATATATATATATATATATATATATATATATATATATATATATATATATACGAGCACTTCTGCCCGGAGTAGTTTAGAAGGCAAAGTTTGTTAAACAAAAATATATACGTATACATGAATATATATGGAAACAATTTTGTGTTTACTATAAACTTTTTACGAAAATATTATGAAACTATAAATCATGTAGAATATCGGCATGAATATAATTACACGTAATAATAGTTAATTAAAGATGATTATCCTATTAGAAATAGAAGCAGCTAATAGGGAATTAATTCAAATGAATATTTAAAAGAATATGCAAATTAGCTAGATCTTTTGCTAGCGGAGACAATTCCACAACCCATATATAAGTAAATTGTAATTTCTTTTTAAATACACAAGTGGGTGTTTTATATAAATATCAATACACACAAGAGAAAACCGGGTTTGTAGGAGTATATATATATATATATATACATATATATATATATATATATGGGTGTGTGTATATATATATATACATATTTATATATATATATATACACGAGCAAACAGTTAATAAAACATGTTAAAAGCACTTTGAAATGAGTTAAACACATATTTAATCTGAAAAGGAAAAACTAGATGAGTGGGTAGTCCTTAATCCGCGGAGTTTCGAAGAAATACTTTCCGTCTCATCAGAGTGTAGGAATTAGAAAAATGCGGGATCGGATGTTGCATGCAAAAGTATTTGATGAAACAACAAGTAAGTCAAAGACCTTACTTGATAATAAACAGTGAAGCAGAGGGAGTATGGTGAAGAAAAGGTTTATTACACATGAATGGATAGTCTGGTGAAATGTAAATAATCCATATTTTATATATATATATATATTCATCATATATATTGATATCATCTATATATCTATAAAAGTGAACGTGTCTGTCTGTGTGTCTGTGTCTGTGTACATTTCCGTACGCAATAATTCTGTCTACAGACTCGAAAATTGATACACCGGGTACTGCGATTTAGGAAAACCTTTGTAATAATTTTTCGACCATAAATTTAGCTATTAAGTGGCCAAAAGTCTATTATCTGACATTCGAGCACTCTACTAACCTCCCCCGGCAATATTGGGTATAAAGAATTGAAATTTTAGATATAGTTTCCTTTAATAACTTGATTTTAGCCCAAAAGTTAAAAAATGACCGCTTTTTTGCGCAACATACACATGCAAAGACCCAGGCAACACTAGGCTGAAATTCTTTTATATCTATAAAAGTGAACGTGTCTCTGTGTGTATGTGTGTCTGTGCACATTTCCATACACAATAATTCCGTCTACACATTCGAAATTTGATATATAGGATACTGAGATTTTGGATAATGTTTTTAATCCTTTTTAAGACAGAAATTTAGCTGTTAAAGGGTAAAAATTCAAGAATTTGATCTTTGAGAACTCTACCAAATTTCTCAGACAATTTCTGGTCTAAACCTTTGCAATTTGATATAAAGAGTATTCAGAGATAGGTCAAGCTTTTTAATCGGTTTTGGTCGAAAATTTTTAGTCAACAGCATATAAATGTATGTATGTATGTATGTATGTATGTATGTTTTGTTGTCCGACAGGGGCGTCGGATTTTTACAAGGTATCATTTGAAGTATTACTTTCCAGACGACAAATACCGAAAAATTGTCTAAAAACATTAATATCTTCACCTTCTACTTATCTACATGTAGGCTCGACTTTTTCGCTGATATTTTCGAAAGTCATCCTCTCCTTTCGATTCTAGCTTTGATTTAAACATACGTCACTTCCAGCTTGATGGTGGTCGTTAGAGCAAAGGCGTCAGGTTTTCTCCCGTTTTTCCCCCTTTGCGGTACGAGTTCGAGTCTGCCTTCCTGTTGCTGTTCTGATCTGCAGCAGATTGTTTCATTGTGTAGATTGACAAATTGTTCCAACGATACGGAATTTATGGCGGATCGTTGAAGGAGGCGGCGTTTTCTGCCTCAAGGAGTGTTCCGGTTGAAGATCTGATATGGCCAAACATTTTTTTATACTAGCATGGACATTTCTAAGGTCGGAGGCTTCTGCCCCCCTCATTATCAAGCTTTTAACTGCCACCATGCGTTTTTTAATTCCCGTAATTTTGTTTAACACTGTTTTTTGCGGTTTCTGTACATGTTGGTCTCATGCCAGCTTCGAGGGTATTGTTCATATGCATGGCGAGATTTTATATTTTCTTGAATGAGTAGATTAATTTCGGCACATTTTTCGACAAAAAACAAGTCTAGATTTTTCTTTTTCTTTACATCGAATGTGACTTTGCCTGATTCATTAATGATCTTACTAATTGACAACCATTCTTTCAGGTCGCAAGAACTGGTTGGAGTTATACAATTGTTGTTGTTGATGGTGTGTTTGTATTTTGTTTTATCTCTGTAAGGTGAAGTTTTGAGAGGTTATTTTTAAAGTTTCGCACGTGAGATGACCAATCCAATAGTAATCTACACTGCCTGCGGACTTAGTAACGTTGATATCTTTTTTTATCTTTCTGACTGGCGATGACATAGTCTAGAATGTGCCAATGCTGAAATCGAGGATGTTTGGGTGCTGAAACTTAGTGTTGGTAATGAATATCTAAAATTTTGAGCAATGTCCTAACAACAGACGGTCGTTTGCATTGCATTTACCATTTGCGATGGGCCAAATGAAAGTAAATAAAGCTCCCGGGTCTGATAACATCTTTTTTTAACTCATCCACCTGGTCAATATCTGAAAACATGTCAATTCACTCTCATTCTCAAGATGTTCTATCTAAAAAACAATTTACTTTGCAAGGACCACGCAAATTTCATTATAATATTGAACTCATCATGTGACCTCTATACTTATCTTATAGGGAAGAATATAGTCCAAGGATTTTTTTCCTCATAAAGGTTCAAATCTCGATATTCCGATGAGGATATTTTTTAACCAGGTCGTAAAATACGCTTAAATATATTTTTTATTCTCATTCATTTCGTATTGGGTATACTTTTCTATCGGCCACAAGATACAAAGTGGACGAATATAAACAGCGATGTCCCTTATACAGTAAGAAAAAAGTAATCAGTATGTGAATAATTATCAAAGATAGCGCCGCTGAAAACATTTCATGCTATCCATTTTAAAAGCACCGTAAAACAAGAACCCAGGGCCTATTCTACTTACTTGAAATGTAAGATAGTAGAACAACAATTATAATTGGCTCAGTCATGAAGGGCTGCTCATTCACCGCCAAGCGACAGAAACGATTAAACGTAGTACCCGAACAGATACCACACTGTGATCCCGGCCTGAAGGCGGAGAATCTTAGAAAAAGCGGTTTTATTATGTTAACCAGAACTGCAGATTACAATTCTTTGGATTTTCTTCTTTTCCATGACCGATAAAACAAATTAGCGAATCTAAATATAAAGAACTAATTGTGAAATGACTTTCTTATAAACAACATAGGCGTTCCCCCTGCGTTAGAAACAACACCTATTATTAAGCTAATAATTTTAAAATAAGAGTACGCATAAATGAGAAAGCATCTGTTTTATATATAAAACATGCAACAGATTCAACGTTATCCGGGATCAAAAGTGAATAACGAGTGTTCACATTCCCATATTTTTTTTGTCGTAGACATCCATTAAATCGATGGATTGTAAACTGTGGTAAGGGACCGACTGCGGTTCACAGAGAGGATTGACCACATTTTTCCCCTTACTAAGACAGTATTTAAGTTCGCAATATATTATACTTTGCATTGCACTGTGGAGAACCTACTGTTGATTTTTTTAATTATTTTTATATAACTGCTTCAAATAAAGTTTAAAATGCAAACGATATTTATCATGATTGAACCTGCTTCTAAGAAAAATTATCGACATTGAATACGTCAAAGAGTTATCAAATTATCTACTGTTAATTGTTTTACGCCGGTGAATTCTGATGTTTCAGGGATAAAACTTTTTTACAAATTATTGCGTATACGAATATTAACATTGGTAAAAATCAGACTTTTTCATTTAATCGTATTTTTGGATTATCGGTAATTGATATTATCAGAAGCATTGCGTTAGAACATGTATCTAAAACACCCTTAACCACATGATACAGATTTATGTAAAATGCATGATTAAAAAAAAAACTGGCCCAGCGGGTTCGCATTCCATAGCGAAAAAATTAACACCCCCACGGAAATATACACAGAAAGTATGTATATACGATTAAATATCCATTATTCTCTGTAATAACTACAGCTTAGCAAATAAACACACTCCCACTCATATGATGTAGATTTGTGTGAGATTTTAAAAGAATACTGGTCCAGCGGTGTTGGTGTCCATAGCGAACGAATTATCACTCACACACAGAGTCTTATTTACATGCGATTAAATATATATTATTTTATTTATTAACTGAAGTTTTGAAGAAAATAAAACACCAACCCACCTGATGTGGATTTGTGTGAAATTAAAATATATATATATATATATATATATATATATATATATATATATATATATATATATATATATATATATATATATTCTAGCCAAGCGGATTTGGTGTCCATAGGGAACGAACTAACGCTCACACACAAAGTCAATTTTATATACAATTATATCTCTATAATTTACTATATCAATTGAAGATTTGCAGATAAGGTTTGTACTTTGGAAAATTGTATTTCTATGTTTTAAACGATCGAGCACACACTACCTATATATATATATATATATATATATATATATATATATATATATATATATATATATATATATATATATAATCTTATACGATGACACGATTTAGATACAATGTCTCACACCATATATTAGAGAGGAAACTGAAAAAGAACGATGAAATACTGATGATAAAGTTTAATTAGTCCATAAATTTTTAGTAGTAGAGTCTTGGGACTTCTTTTTGATAATTAGACAAAATGGGTTATCGTTTTATAGTGCAGTTGACGCGTGATATATTTGCAGTGCTTATACTTCGACATTTTCAACCTGCTGAATCATCTTAAATTTCTTTAAAAATCAGTTCCGGGAGGTTGGGGTCGGAAAATAACACAATAATGTTGAATTATGTCGTGACGCAAGAGTTGCCTAATTCTAACCGTGTAAATGTATATATGTATTAATTAGGAAAACCCGATGAGTCATCTTCCAGAAATGGCTTCATTCATTTTGTAATTATAGTATCGGTGATTGTTGTGATGGGAGAATAAACACAGTAATCACGAATTTTATGGTGAAGCCCGGGTTGCCTATTCCCTAGCCAATACAATTTATTTATGTATGAATGTGAAAGTACTAATGATTAGGGCTATGAAAACAGCGTATTCATTTTATTGTTTGAACACTCGAGTGTGTATCCGTTGATATCTTATATGGTGTTATATATAGTGATGTGGTTCTCGGTTGATTAACTGTGTCTAACTTTTTCGGATACATACTCGGGAGTCAAAACAATGAAACAAATATGCTGTGTTCATAGCCCTACTAATTATCCATCTTTAAAATATGACTTTTCAACAAAAAACAAGATAGTGTTCAACACAAAAATACACAAATAAAACGAACAAATCATCGTAAATAAAAAATATAAACAATTCACGCCTTGCACATAGAAATAAAAAAAAGAAAACAGGACATAAAAATTAAAGTAAATAAAAAGCTTTCCAGGAAGTTCATTGATAAGTAAGTTTAGGACAACAGCATATTATTTCCAGTGTATTTACTCGAGTGTGTATCTCTAGATATGTTATATGCTTTTATATAGAGTGATATGGTGCTCGATTGATTATATTTAACTGTGTCGGATATATACTCGAGAGCCAAGAATATTTTAAGAATATTCTGTTGTTACTACCCAATTGAAAGGCATTGTATACAGGACAAATGGACCATGGTATGTATATATATATATATATATATATATATATATATATATATATATATATATATATATATATATATATATATATAAATTTAATTAAACTACAGGCGTCCAAATGTTTAGGAACGCAGAAAATTAATACAAACGTTATTAATTTTATTAACAACAACAACAAAATGTCGATTCCGAATAATCGAAAAACGCTATCTGTACAAGAAAAACAGCTTATTTGTTGTACCATTATGATGAAAAAAAGTCCACAGAGGAGATTGCTAAAATATTGAAAAGGTCTAAAAGCGTTGTTTTCGGATTATTTCAAATAGAAAAAAAGGTTTACCATTGACTGAAAAGAAAAAAATCGGGCCGACCCCGAATAACAACTAAAAAGGAGGATAAAAAAATAACTCAATCATCTCGTGCTGATCGCTTTAAAACTGCGGCTTCGATATCCCGGGATTTTACATTCGAAACTGGACACAAGATTTCTCGACAAACGATCTCACGAAGATTAAACGATGTTGGATTATTTTCAAGAAGTCCATGCTCAAAGCCTTTAATTGCTATTAAGATAAAAAAAGGCCAGATTGTTATTCGCCGAAAAACATTTGTTTTGGGAAGAAAAAAAATGAAAACAGTTTCATCTAAATTTTATCTTTTTGGATAAGACAAAAGACCACATATCAGAACAAAAAAATGAAGAAAGGCTGTCCCCTAAGTGCGGGAAAATACAGTAAAATTTGGAGGCGGCAGTATAAAGGTATGGGGCATGATATATTCAAAAGGAACTGGCACCCTTGTGAGAATTCATGGAAAAGTTAATGGCCGAATGTACAGAGAATTGATTAGAGAACATGTGGTACCTAATCTTTCTAATTCTGATATCTGTATGCAATAACACGCACTGTGCAATAAAGCAAAACTAGTTTTGGAAGAGGTAAATAGATCCAATATTTGCGTTATGGATTGGCCAGCTCAGAGCCCAGACCTGAATCCAATTTAAAATGTTTGGAAAATTATTGGTGATAAGATCACAGAAAAAAAAAAACAATCTTGATGATTTATGGGAATGTATAAAAAAGTCCTGGAATAATATTTCACCTATAACATGTGAACGATTGGTTCTATCTTGCAGTAAAAGATGCCATAGTGTGATTGAAAACAAGGGGATGTTCACTAAATACTGAAAGGATTCTTTATTTGAATTTCCCTCGTTCCTTAACTTTTGGACGCATGTAATGTAATTAAATTTATGTATATGTAAAAAAAAACAAAAAAAACTCATATGTATTGAAATCAAAAACTTAAAAAAAATGTATTTTACTACCATTCTTAAACATTGGAAAATGCACCAAAAAAAAATGTCTTTTTTTCATAGATAAAGTTTGAAGCCATTAAAAAAAAATGATAGATCGTTCCTTAACTTTTGGACGCTACTGCATATATATATATATATATATATATATATATATATATATATATATATATATATATATAAAAATATATGTATATAAATATATATATATATATATATATATATATATATATATAAAATTAAATTAAATTTACCAAAATGATCCAAGATAGTAAAATTAAAGTATATTATGAATATTAAATAATTAATATTTATAAAGATTTTTTTTCTCTACTTCTTCCCTGATCTTTCTTATTTATATTTCTGTATAGGCGTGAAAAGCATATCCTATGTTTCTTTTATTAATATTATTGGAATTATTTTCCTTTTTTCCCTTGTACAAATTTTTGTGAATTTTTCCATTGGATTATTTTGGGCCATCTTCGAATTACGGGATTTCCTTGGATTTTAATGGCGCAAAAGGAAATTCAGTTAACTTTCTTGAAGTTATATATTTGGATTTTAGCGTCATTGGATTATCTATCTTCCACCAGACTATCCATTCACGTGTAATCACCTTTTTCTTCACAATACTCCCTCTGCTTAACTTTTTTTTTCAAGTAAGCTCTTTGACTTACTTGTTGTTTCATCAAATACTTTTGCATGCAAAATCCGATCCAGCATTTTGCTAATTCACACCCTCTGATGAGAAGGAAAGTATTTCTTCGAAACTCCGCGGATTAAGGACTATCCACTTATCTAGTGTTTCCTTTTCAGATTAACATTTTTTTTAACTTTTTTCAAAGTGTTTTTAACATGTTTGATTAACTGTTGCTCATATATATATATATATATATATATATATATATATATATATATATATATATATACATACATAAATATTGCTTTTTTAACTTATCATGATTAAAATAAGTATTATAACCTCCACACTTTTTTTAAAGTGAGATGTAGACAGTAATGTATCATAAATTAATTATTAACGTTACTTATGTAATATTCCGCTGGATCCCACTCATTCACGAATGGAGCGGGGAATCGAACGGTTAAAGTTACAAATGATCGATTCTATAACTATCCATGATAATCAATATATAATATAAATCTCACCATTTCGTTTAAATGTATGTATGTATATATTGTATGTACGTACGTTTGCATGTATGTATGTGTGTATGTATGTGTTTATGTATGTTTCAGGTAATGGCATATGCTACTGGTACCATGTAATCCAGTAGTACCTGCCTCATGGTCGGGTCACCGGCGACTAAACTGGTTCCGCCACCAGTCTTGTTTGGTGAGGAGGGTGGCTAGTCTCCCTGAAGGATTAAGAACAAGACCTTCCAAAGGGCGAATGAACCCTTTTTGGTGTCAAAGGCCAACTAGCACCGTGTGTGTTTGTGTGTATGTATGTGTGCGTTGGGGTGGAGAGGGCTCCCGTAATCCGTGGTGAAGGCAACCTTTCTAGGAGAAGCAACACTCTGATTTAAAAAAAAAAACATAAAGCTGGAGACCAGTACCAGTATTAAGCTGGTCTGCAGTTTAACTTGTTGCTGGCTATGTTGCTCTTGCTTGTTGCTGGATCTCAACATTTTGAAGCGAGAGAGAGACTTAGCTAAGACTCTGTAACATCATCTGTGAATAGATACTTTCCCACGCATTTGTCTATTAAAGTGGTCCTGGGGAGATGGAAGTCATTTTTGGGCTCATGTCTGAGGGAGTGGCACTCGTCTGACTAGACGTTGCAATCATCCAGTATGTATGTACGTATGTATGTATGTATGTACAAATGTTTGTCTAAAACTTTCGACAGCGGCGACGGATTTTTACGAGATCGGTGTCGTTTTGAAGCACGCCCCTTCGGACGACCGATATTAAAAAATTGCATAAAAACATTAATTCCTTCATCCCCCACTTGGCATTTATCTACAAAGAGGTCGCTTCTTTCGCCTATATTTTCGAAAGTTATCCCCTCTTTCCGATTGACTAGCCTTTATTTAAACCTTCGCCACTTCCAGTTTGACGATGGACGCAACGGCAAAGATGTCATTTTTTTTTTTTTTACATTCTTTTCCTCCTTCGAGTTTCGAGCCTGCCAGCCTATCTACTTCCATTTTTTTTTTGTTCAACACACACCTCCAAACACTTGGGCAACGCCGGGAACCCAGGTTAGTGTGTTACATTTTTCGGGCGTTCATTGGTCCTTAGTAAATCTCAAAAAGCATATGGTCTTCCTGTAGTGTTTAAAAACATAATGTGCATCGAGTATTAGTTTTTCATGAAAAAATATTTGTAAATACAGTGTAACACTGGTATAAAATACTTGAATATGAGAAAACGAATATATGAGATATTTACTGGTCCCAAATCAGAGCCTGTGTTAATGTACAGGGTGGCCCTGATATAAGGCACAATATATAAGTGTAACCCTAATATAAGAGTGTTATAGGGTCCCGTATAAGGAGTAGCTTATACCCGGGTTACAATGTAATGAAAATTGAACTAATTTCTTACTTGAATTGATATTTTTGCTGACGGATATGAATGAATGATTTTTTAGAGGGATATCTCGAACTTTAAATGCAAAAATAAGTCTGAGAAGCTTCGTCGGCATTTCCCAGGGGGGACGCCTCACACAACAAACGAAGAAAGCCGGGTAGAAAGACCTGGGAGGTTGTTCTGCCAAGAACTACACAGAAAATTTTGAATCAGTCTGACAGCAAAAAGGCCATCGAAATGACCCAGTTTCTGTCGGACTGACTGTCGAGGTCGTCACCTAAACTAACGTTTAATAATAATGTACACTAGCCGATACCTTTCTCTCTTACACCGAGAAAGGATGAAGCACAATGTCTGAAGACGAGAAAGTTAGTCAGTACTGCAAGAGACACACTTCGACTCTGCAAAAATATGCCCGAGTAATCCCGTCGGCATTCCCCATTGAGGGCGCCTCATGCAACAAGCGATGAACGAAAGCGATTGTAAACCTCTTATGGCTTAAATGAACCTTTTGCATCCGTCCAACAATAAAAAGCTATCGAAATGGCCCAGTTCCTCTCAGATTGACGAAAGTGCCCTGACTACACTGAGAGTCGTAACTCCAGTTCAAGCATACGGTTCTTGTACATGCGTTTGTCCCCAAAGCACCACTCTCTCAAGCCTTATTTCACCGGAAATAAACTTGTAAGTATCTTTTCCCCGTTGGGTCAATGGTCGGTGAATTTTTCTTTTTCTCGACTGTCACTGTGTTGGTTGGGAATTATCGCAATGAAACGTGTTAAGATGGTGTCAATCGACACTTCACTTTCATAAAATGGGTGTATAGCGTGATCGAGTGGCATTTTATTTGATTTTCGTAACGTTTTTCGATTATGACTTATCTCTTTCCTGATATACCAGATATTGACATTCCTTTACAATTTGTTCCAAAGCTTGCCTTTCTGTTATTGCATTCATTAATTTCTGAATGAAATTCCAATTTCCAAATGCATGTTCATTTAATGTGCGACTTGAACAACAACAGCAACAACAGCAGCAGCAACAGCAACAACAACGACAACAACAACAACAATAATAATAATAATAATAATAATAATAATAATAATAATAATAATAATAAAATAGTAAATTCGAACTACTATCGCATTTTCCGATCCTTGAATAAATCCTACTCGGTACGTGAATGAATATTGGTTTCTATGTTAGTGTAAACGCTTCAACTTCTTTTCGTATTCGTTTAAAACAATGCTGTTTTTTTATGCAACGCTATTTGTGACGTTGTATTTTTTGAACACTTTAATTGATGCTTGGTTATTTGTCGACGTATTTATTAATTAGACGAAGTATTTCTTTTGTTGACTATCTTGATGTTCTGAAAACAATACATTTTTAAAGCTGTTTGGTCATATACGACTGATTTCGAAGGGATTGTCATATAGAAAGATTTCAGTTCACATATTTTGTGATTAAAAATGTTGGCTGCTAAATTTCAAAGTTTACATTAATGAATCCAATTAAAACAAATAAGATTTGAACATTTTATTATGTGAGCCTAAACGTTTTAGTAATTCCGTTCAAATTTACTAACAAGTTAACTTGTTTACTAAAATTAATTTTATTTCTACTATGTGTCTGCTGCTTTAAAGGTTGTTTTTTTTTCAAGTACGGTTAAAGTTTTCGCCACGTATGCAAATTTATTGAGAGATCGGAATCAAGTGTCTAGCTATACCACTATGAGCCGGTCACTGAGGTGTGATCGACAGACGTTGTATAGTAAATGTTTTAAAGCGGTCTCGGGAAGATATGGAGATGGCCGTCATTAGGGTCTATAAAAAGAAAAGCATATGTAAGATGTTGGATGTGGTGTGTAGCTCCTTCTCTGGATGATTTCTTCACCCCGGTTGCGTTCTGACTGGAATTTTCTTTCTTCATTTTCCGGACCGCTTCATCTTTCAATGAAGGAATTTATGAAGACATTTAGAGCAGACACAAGAAAGACGACATGCGACACAATTGTAATATATATGGAGCATAACTATTTTATTTTACAATAGAGATAGAATATATTACAAAAAAAACACTTTTACAATTAAAAACTGGACAATAAGCTTTTCAAAGCTAACTAACCTAACTAGTTTTCAGGGAGGGGTGCCCCCCTATTTACGGAGAGACAGAATATGCGTCTTCACTTCATGGTGGGCGTGCAAGAAAGAGACAGAACGATAGCAAAGGGAATAATGGGAAGGACTTTTTTGTAACTCTACGCTCATGGCGAAATTACCACTCGGCCATGCTGTAAAGCGTGTTAGAAAAATAGTGCCACAAAGCTGTAGTTTAACAGTTTTCTTATATATTAATATTTACTGTGTATTTCTAGGATGAATTCTTAATGCATATTTGTGATACCAGAATAAACATGACATGATATATTGTATTAAAATAGGGTAACAGGGGGTAATAGGCACTGCAATATAATCAAATGAACACAAATCATCTATAAAAATCTGAATAAAATGTTAAAATAAAACGTGTAATAGTTTTCTTTACTTATCTGTTATAAATATTCGCCACTTGTCTGAATAAAATGTCATCAGAAATAGTTTATTTTAATTTTTTATTGACACATACACGTAATTCTGATTTGGTAGATCTTGGCGGCATTAAGCATCTGCCTTGGGGGTATTCGACAACCACCTGATTGAGTACAAATATCGCACAGCCACTCCTCAGCTTACATGTCTTCAAGGCTCCGAGTGATGTCTGCATATTTGGCATGATACCAGATATTACCACTAGCTTGCCCACAGCGTCAACATTCAGTTTCATCTTCGTGATCCTGGGCGCTTTGGGTCCTTTTTGGTGGTTTTGTCCCTGCCCTTTCCCTTATCCCTACGTCTGCCTTGTAATCGCCCCCTCTTTGCAAGCTTTTGCTCACTTAACCTCTGTAAGACTTTCGCCATAGTGACAGCGCTGAAGTCTCGCTGATCTTCCTCTTCCTGTATTAGAGAAACGAGTCTTTAGCTGCTCAAGAAAAAAACCCTATCAGACAAAGGGGAGGATGAAACGCCATAGACATGAAATAACACTCCAGCAGTTGGGGCAGTTGATGATCCAGCAGGGAGTGAAGGTGGAGGTACAGGGGAAAGGGACGGTGAAGGGGCGGTAGATGGTGTTCTTGATGAAGGGGCAGTAGATGGCGGGGGAGCTGACTGAGTTACTAGTGAAGGAGAAGCAGGCAAGTGTTCTGAAAGAGTGCCAGACTGGGGTCTAGAGGAAGAGGCGAACGATGGTGATGGTGTTTTCACTTGCAGCCGATCAATCAGACTGACAGCTTGGGGACTGAACGGGCAAATCCCTGTTAAACTGAAACCTGCTTTGATAGTCTCAGTCTCAAAACACTCTTCAAACAGTTTCTTAAACTGGCTTGGAAAGTCCTTCTTGCACTCTGGTCCCCTGTGTGTTCTAGCAAACTTTAATAACAATTGTTGCAATTTCAGTTTACAGGCCGGAACACTGCACGATCAAATGGTTGCAGGAGATGAGTGAGGTGGACCGGAAGCCGCAAGTGAATGTTGTTCTCGTTTGATTTTTGAACCAAAGCGTATGAAAGATGTCAAAGATGGCCATCAAATATCAAGCCCCTTGGTTTATAAGTGACATCTCTTGTGTTGACCAGGAACAGCTTGGTGAACCAGTCGAGAAATTTTGGGGCATTTATCAAGCCTTTCTCACTGGTAGAGTAACATGCTCCGTCAGGAACACCAGTGCACCATGCTTCGTAGAGGTTTTTGCCCTTGTACACAATGTACGGAGGAAGAACTTTTCCACTGACAGAGCCAGAATAGTTCACAGTGATCTGTTTACTGCCATATCAACCAATTTGCTGGTCAACTCTTTTTGATCCTTTTGCAGCCATAACGACTTATGACTTGGGGTCAGTGACAAAGCCATTTTGATCTGCGTTATAGATTTGGCATCACATGTCCTTCACACCAGCGGTGTTTAAGATATTGCCCAAGAGTTCAAACCAATGTTCAATTACTTCTGGACACTCTGCTCAGCTCTTGAGAAACTGAGGTGTTCTGTCTCACTTGGTGTGATGTCAGGATGGTGAGAAAGAAATCCATCAATCCAGGCCCAACCAGGTCGTCCGTTTTCGAAGGGAGTGACGAGTTTCATTGTGCACATAAAGTCTTGAACTATATATTTTACTCCCTCTGATGAGAAGCCCCAGCCCCATTCAGACATTAGTTCGATGCACTCTACCAGTTCGGTTTCACGGGTGGGAGATTGTGCTGTCTGGGCATCCATAAGCAGTCAAACTTTGATTCGGCGAAACAGCGATTTCTTGTTCACACCAAATTGTTTTGATGCTCGGTTCGCAGACATATGTCCATTCATGACTGAATTATATGCGTCATTCAACCCCTGACTGCTGCTGAAGTTCATTTTCCCACAACTTTCTTTTTTCTTGTACGCCCGCACCATTCTATGAAAACTTAAAATGTGGGACATTTAGCACCAAGTATAAACAATGGACACATTTATTAATTTGAATGCCAATCAAATAAATAAATGGTAATATGCAAGTTTATATATACACAACCAGTTTTGTGGCTGAAATATAATTTGTATCGCTATTTTTTATCAAAATATCAATCTATATTATTATTATACATTCCAATTCTTGGGAATGGGGTATAAAGCACCTGTAGGAATTCAGCCTCATAACACACTCTTGTGGTATTTTTCTTATTTAAAAGTACCTTATAAAAATACAGATCAAATTTCATCATGTAAGCTAGGTAAAGCTATGTTGAACATTGCTCCATTGATCACATTAATAAATCTAAACATTTTATCTTCTGTCAAGCTAAAAATAAGACTAGAGCTGATCAGCATTCATGATGACAAGGAAAAATAATCTGAGAATTTATTGTGTGAATTATGAAAGGCTTCCTTATTTCAATTAAATATTGGTTTTGTCCACAATGGGGAAGCTTGGAACTTGTAAGATATTGGCGAAAACAGGAGTTAGTCTGAAGGACTGTCACAGGCAAACAAGTTTGTGTTCAGATTTCAATATGGCCGCTGAATGATACAGCCATGTGGTGTAAACTTCCACTTGTAATTTCGGTTTGAACTTACCTCTCTTGAATGAAGCAACTGAAATAGAGGCTTCTGATTGGCTTGTTGCCCCAAGTTTTATTAGTAGTGGAAAAGAGAGCTCTTGTAGTATCCCTCAAGTAATGGGGCATATTACCCCCTGATGCCTATTACCCCCTGTTACCCTTAATTATTTTAAAGTAAACCTTATGTATTTTGAGGTTCTGCATTTGATAAAGATTGTTTATCTATTGGCCTCAACACGTATTTTCAAGTGTGTTACTAAAATTGCCTATAATCAGACAGACAAGTATTTTCATTTGAAATGCTGGTAAATTTGCAAGGATTACTATATATATATATATATATATATATATATATATTTTATATATATATATATATATTTTTATATATATATATATATATATATATATATATATATATATATATATATATGCAGTGAGGTTAATGGGTCTAAAATCAATATTACTATGTTAAAATTGGGGTCGTATTAATTAATAATTATACTGTGCATGTGAAGTTTTGTTCATTTATATAATTTGAATTGAAGATTACGAAAAATATGTTTTATTATTATTTTTAATTTTTACCTTCTCTAAGAATAACATGTATATAAAAAATAGATGCACCTTTAATTTCTCATTTCTCAACACGTATTTTCAAGTGTGTTACTAAGATTGCCTTGAATCAGACGGACAATTATTTTAATTTGAAATGCTGGTAAATTTTCAAGGATTACTATATATATCTATATATATATATATATATATATATATATATATATATATATATATATATATATGCAGTGAGATTAATGGGTTTAAAATAAATTTCTTTAACTTTAGAACTAAGTCGAAATAAAATAATATAAAATAATATAAAATATAATATATATATATATAATATAAAATATATAAAGTAATATAAAATGAAACAACAAACATAAAATTTAGTGCAATTCGTTCAACCATTTTCATTACGAATTAGAATTTAAAAAAAAAAATGTCTGACTAGGAACAACCGCAAAAACGATCCGTATTCATTTTTCCTGTTTCCAAAATAATAAAAAGCATTTTGTTTCCACATCAAATTTCGCAATTTTAAATTTCCATTCGGCGTCATGATCGGTCGGGCATGTTATCTGTTAAGCCTACGAAAGCCTATGTTGCTTATATTCTTTATTTGCAAACACAAATATTGCAGGTTACAGTAATATTGGGCATTTTCATAGATGCACATTTCAGAAAAGGTGCAATTCAATAGAATCGGTTGTATTCTCTCAAAGACTCTGAAAGAAGTTCTTGAGGAGAAGAGTGCCATTTCACATTATATTAGATTCGAATCAAAAGCTTTACTCAAAGAAATAAATTATTTGGTAGATTAAATGTAAAGAATGAATAGTGTCTTCAAGAAATGGAAGATATTCAATTTGTAATCTCTTAGTTCACAATAGAATCCTCTGTTAAAAAATACCGTTGGGCATTACATAATTCGCAATTACATACTCCTTTTTTTTTTCTTTCTACTTTACTGTTCTGCATAATAATCGTATATATTCAATAAACCTTATTTGTACATCAAGACGTAATACTCATAAACATTGGCACAAAATGCATATTTTAAAAGACGGGCTCATTTAATACTAGCGGGGCTACCCGGCGTTGTTCGGGACCGTATAAACAATTAGAAAATTGAAGCTCATTTTGAATATAATTGATATTCGGTGGAGAGATGAATTTTTACTGTCTATGTAACATTTACTATTTCGAGCAGAATAATATTTTACCTAGGACAGCTATTGCACATGTATGAAATAGTTGTACCTTCTTTAGGACAGGTTAGTTACAAAATGTATGTGGAATAATTTTACCTTTTTGGGACAGGAAATTTACAACACATAATTAATATTTTTACATATATGAAACAATTTAACATAATCTGGATATGTATTGGACAGGATATATCAAATAATTACTCTTTACACCAAGGCTACCATTAGTTTAAAAAAAAAAGTGAACTCATTTTTAGGAGATGGTCATTAAGATTTCCAAATTAATACATAAATAAATTGTGTTTGTTAATAAGTTTTCTAATTGTTTATACGGTCCCGAACAACGCCGGGTAGCCCCGCTAGTATTAAATAAGCCCGTCTTTTAAAATATGCATTTTGTGCCAATGTTTATGAGTATTACGTCTTGATGTACAAATAAGGTTTATTGAATATATACGATTATTATGCAGAATAAGTTTATGGAGAGTAGATAATACAGTGGATGTGTTATCGGCAGCTCCAGTAACTCTCGCTTCTCCTATTTTGTCATTCAGTCCTCATTCAATGAGTGATGTTTCTGACAAAGGGTGAAGAAAAAGCTGCTTAAAGGTCGGTACTACTTGGTGACCAGTAGTCTGAGATGTCGGATATTTTTCTGTCTTTGTCTGTCCTTGTTGCCATGTCACTAGTAAGGGTGTTGGAGGTAAACGTTTTGTCTGGGCTGACGTTATCCGCCTGATAGTCAGGGACCCGAACCTTGGATTAACCACTAAGGAGGCTGTCCTATCAGCAGGCGCAAAGTACTGGGACTGCTATATTGCCATTTGGTGAGTGGATCTGGACCATGCAGTAGTATCTGGTGGGGCCTCTCGATGCCATACTAGTGGGTCATTGTTACGGCTTTAGCTTTTCGTGTGCTACAAATAATAAAAAAAATCCTGTCTTTTTCTCTCTTACTTTCCCTCTCTGTACTGCTCTAACCAAGTATGCCGACCTATTCCACAAATCCCCAAACCTCAACATGAAATATCTCCAGAATAAAAACTCGAGTAAACCTAGAACCCCATCTTCCAGCGTAGACCCCTACTACCAGGTCTACTTCTCCAATATCAGGGGTCTACGTTCCAACCTTCCAGAGGTTGAAACCCAATTACAGGAGACGAAACCGGACATATTATTTCTATGTGAAACTGGAATAGGGCCGACCACTTCCCTAGATGAGTTCATAATTAATGGATACTCCAATTTAACAGCTAAATCTGACTCCCAAGATCGCCATGGGCATGGAATATGTGCCTACATTAAGGATGGTTTCCCATGTGGCAGGGATATCTCTAGAGAAGATCCTAATTTACCCTATATGTGCTTCAGGGTTGCACTTGCTTACACCACTGCATTTATATTTGCCCTCTATAGGCCCCACAACAGCGGAGTTACTATCTTTAAGAGCATATCTGAGAAAATAGACCACATACTGTCTTCACATCCCTCGGCTAACATCCACATCTGTGGTGACTTCAATGTCCATAACGTGGAATGGCTGACCCATTCAAATAAGACAGATGATGAGGAGAGGTTTTGTCATGATTTTGCCATTGCTATTGACCTCACTCAGATTGTTCGCGAACCCACCCGTGTGCCCGATACACCCAATCAATACGCAAGCCTCTTAGACCTTTTTCTTTCAACTTCTCCTGAGATATGTTCATGTACCGTTCATTCTCCTTTAGGATCCTCCGACCACTCCGTCGTATCAGTTAAGATAAAAACAAAATGTAAGAAGCCATCAGACGTACCCCTCCACCGTACTGTATACCGATACTCTATGGCTGACTGGGATAGCTTCCGTACATTCATATCTGATTTACCTCTGCACTCCATGTTTAAAAAGGAAGTGTCCTCTATAGTATCAGATCTGACCGAATGGTTAATTGTAGGCATAGACCAATTCATACCATCAAAAACATTACAACAAAAACCTAACAGCCACCCATGGTTCTCCCCAGAATGTGCTGCTGCTATCGCGCACAGAAATCACTTTTTCCATAACTACCAACGTAATAGATGCACTGAGACTAAAGCTGCTTTCAGGACTGCCAGCAACCACTGCAAAAGAGTAATAAAAAATGCAAGAGAGCTATATGCCCAGTCTGTTAAATCCAAGGTAGCTGATCAGCGGCTTGGTTCCCACCAGTTTTGGCAAATAACAAATAGGATCCTGAACAGAAGTGTGCGTTCTATCCCAACCATTATCAATGGACCAGAGGTTATCTCGTCAGCGTCAGACAAGGCCAAACTATTTGCAAAGAACTTTGCAGCTAATTCTACCCTATGCGACGAAGGCCATCAATTCCCCATATGTCCTCCTATAACACAGAACAAGCTAGGTAATATACAAATATCCGTGCATGAGGTCGCCAAGCTAATAAAAAACCTAGATTCCAGTAAAGCAACTGGCCCTGACGGCATCCCAATTATAGTGTTAAAAAAGCTTCAACCAGAACTTGCTCCCATACTTACGAAACTATTTAAGCGCTGCCTTAAGGAGAAGTGCTTTCCGACCCCCTGGAAGACCTCATCAGTTTGCCCTGTATTTAAGAATTCAGGTGATAAGTCATCTCCCTCTCAATACAGACCAATAAGTCTTCTCTGTGTTATGAGTAAGTTACTGGAATCAATATTAAATAGAGAAATAGTCAACCACCTCAGCAGAAACAACCTTCTTAGTGACACACAATATGGTTTCCGTTCTGCAAGATCTACCGCAGATGTGCTGACGGTTATATCCCACAGGATTAGTGAATCTCTTGACAAAGGCTTCCTTTCTAGGGCAATTGCTCTTGACATATCAAAGGCCTTTGACAAAGTATGGCATAAGGGTCTACTTCACAAGATTTCCAGCTACGGTATAACTGGAAATGTTTTCTCAATCATTAAATCATTTCTCTCCGATAGGCTCATAAGAGTAGTGGTAGATGGACAAAAATCGGAGGCCTGCAATATAAATGCTGGAGTCCCTCAGGGGTCAATCCTCGGCCCAACTCTCTTCCTGATCTACATCAATGACCTCCCTAAACACATACTTAAATCATTCGTTGACATCTATGCTGATGACACGACCATCTACGGCAACACATCAAAGGCTGTAAATGACGAAGTTCTCTCGGATTCTCTCTCCTCTGATCTCGAGCGCGTGGTTCAGTGGGGGAAGATGTGGCTAGTTACCTTTAATGCATCTAAAACCAAACTCCTATCCTTACATCATCAACGCTCTGATCCCCAGCTGGCATCAATTTTGATGGATGGCTCTCGTCTGGGTGAGGCCCCGTGTTTTGACAAGCTTCTGGGGTTGACCTTTACTCCTGATCTGAAATGGAACACGTACATCAAGTCTGTTGCCAAGGTCGCAGGAAAGATGGTGGGATCCTTCTACCGCTCCAGAAGATATCTCACTACTGATGCAATTCTCTATCTATATAAAAGCCAAGTACGGCCAAGGATGGAATACTGTTGCCATATCTGGGCAGGAGCTGCCAAAAACAGTCTATCATGCCTTGACAGAGTACAAAATAGACTTCGTGGTTTAGTGGGGGATGCCCTTTTCTCTACCCTGCAACCCCTCTCCCACAGAAGAGACGGTGCGAGCCTATCCTTGTTTTATCGTTATTTTCATGGCAGGTGCTCGTCTGAACTCCAATCCCTGGTCCCCTCTCGCCAAACTTTCACGAAAATCACCCGTCTAGCTGAATCCACTGTGAAAAATTTCCCCCACTCTATATCTGTGCCTAAATCAAAACGCGGATTTCATGAGCAAAGCTTCTTTCTTAGAACTGCACGCCTGTGGAACTCTGTTCCGTATGCCTGCTTCCCTCCGGACTACAACTTGGGTGTCTTCAAGTCTAATGTTAACAAATTCCTAATGAACCGCCCCCCTAATTAAACACTTCATAAATTCTCCTCACTAACGTGATGTACTTGCAATAACCCTTATCCCTGAGTGGCTTCCGGGCCTTGATAAGTGGTGATCACTGTGTAAAAAAAAAAAAAAAAAAAAAAAACATTGCTTCATCATAAATTTCAACGTTACTGCGTTCTTCTTTCCCCACTGCCGGCACTATTATTGTAAGACACATTATGACATTTTTGGGCGATGTCTCAGCAGGATTTTAACAGTAATACATACATACATTAAGACAGTTAAGTTATTAGGCAACCGTTGCTTCATTATAAAATTGGACATTACTCTGTTTCATTTTTCCCCCACCGCCGGTAATTGTTTTTGAAAATAAGACGTCATTTTCGTAAGATTACGCAGCAGGTTTTACAAACAAATAAACAAATATGTTAAGAAGCTTTGTGATTAGCCAACCCTAACTCCTCTACTAAATTCAACATTACTGTGTTCTTTCCCTCCCTATACTGACACCATCTTTTTAAGTGAAATGAGATTATTTCTTGCCCATAACTAAACAGGCTTTCCAAATAATTACATAAATGCATTGGCGCGAATGATCATTAGGCAACTTTTACTTTATCGCAATTGTCACTATTAATATAGTTCTCCACCCCCGTACTACCACAACTGCCGACAACACATTAGTAAGAGAAACAATGACGTATCTTTGTGATTGGTTTTGTATAATTTTAAAGTCCTGGATTTCCAGTCGCGACGTGGAGTAATGGTAAGAGGTCAGATTTTGTTTCATTTCCTTTTCCTCTTTCGCGTCACACCCTCAAGTTTTTATTTGTTTTATGTCGATAGATATTCATTTACCGGACAAACATCATCAACAGCAGAAGAATGAATCATGTGAAAGTAAGCCACAAAAATTTTCTTTCACGCTTTTTTATAGTTAAGCTTTAATAAACACGACACGTATTTTACAGAATGGATTTGTTAAATTCAAACCGTCAGCTATTAAACATTATTTAAAGAGATATATTAAAAAAGCCTGGTTGTAAGGCATTGCCCGGGTGTTTGGAGGTGTGGTAGTAAGCAGGCAAGCTCGAACCTGTGACGCGAAAGAGGAAAAGGAAATGAAACAAAATCTGACCTCTTACCATTACTCCACGTCGCGACTGGAAATCCAGGACTTTAAAATTATACAAAACCAATCACAAAGATACGCCAATAATCGGCCCTTCGATGTAAAAAACTGCCAGTTGAGGAATAAGCGTGTAATGTTTTTGATCAATTTTTCCATATTTGTCGTCCGTAATGTCCAGCTTCAAAATGATACCAATTTCGTAAAAAACTGTCAGATCTGAGGAAAGTTTTGGGAATACATGCAAAGATGCATTTAATCAGACAGGTGAGAGTTACATTATAGATTAAATTAACTGCGTTTGAATGGAGATGTGGATTAACAAACTTAGTCGGCCATGTTTGATACCCACTGTGTGCATAGAATCATTTCATAGAATTATTACAATAGCTCCTACATTTGAAACGCATTTTTAATATTCATATTATGTGTTTCTTTATTTTACTAAGAATCTTCAGAGAAAAAACTACAAAGACTCCTTATGAGTCAATATGAATGGTTTCATGTAGGGTCTATTTTCCAATAGTGTTCCCTTCTTAAAAAAACATTGTTTAAGAAAAGTTCTAAAAATGACGTATTCTGAAATGAAATACACATTGAATTAAAGTAAAATGCTTATATAATGAAAACGATTCAAATTACGTTATTAGTTTTATGATTTTCTCATATATTTCGCTTTGTATACACACACACACACACACACACACACACACACACATATATATATATATATATACATATATGTATATATATATATACACATATATATATTGCTATGTTTAGGCAGCATTTTTTCATTCAATCAAACCATATTAAATGAAACGGAGATATTTTGTTTTATGACATTTTTCGAGTTTCTGTATCATATTTTTTATATCAAAATAGAAAATATTAGTGACGATTCCATAATTGTCACTGTCACGAGAGCTTTCGATTCGTCTTTGATCCATGTTCGCGTGTTGAGGAAGTAAGGACCGAAAACGGACACTAGAAATTGATATGTAAAATAAACATTAAACCGAGTTAGGTTATTGTAATGTACGGCACAATCACGTTGACACACCGGTTCGCCCCAGTGCACGGAAGATAAGCAACGTTGAGCGTTGCCAGTATCAGATGGGTTACCATTTGGGAAGGCTAGGCGCTATATGAACCTTCTGGGAAGGTTGGGCGTGGGGCCAGCACCCTCACCCTGTAAAAAGGACTTCTCGCTAGAACACATCTACAAAAGATGTAGATGGCTTATGCCCCCCTCGCCAGGAGCTCAAGGGCTATGGAAGATATTGTAAGTTTAAATATATAAAATCTAGGATAATTAGTTAAAATATAGGTCGATAATTACGCTAATTTTTCATATATTACGACCAATAAGAGGGTCTGAAATTTGTCACAAAATAAAACTTGGATAAACTGATCGCAATTTAATGAAAGTATGAGGGTGTTTACCTAATAATAAATATCAATTTAGTGGGTATAAGGAGTAAACACAAAGAGAGTATTCAACGCGAAGAATTTTCTTTTTTTTTTTCTTTACTTCAGTCGAAGTTCTCAGAAATCAAGGGGACAATACCTCCGACTAAACTTGACCTCTTTAGTAGATATATAGATATTTAAATCTTCCATGAAAGACTTTATTTCTCAAAGACTGGGTTAGTAAAGAAATTAACAACATAGCTATACTCTCCCAAATAAACCATTTTCATATGTTGTAGTATATCTTTCGTTTTGGTCGTTTTATCTTGCTCGATTGTGCAGTGAGCACCAACCTTATTCAAGGTTTAAGTACGACATTCACAAGCGGCCTCCAGTCGCATGTATACCCCCGTTAGGGGAGATGACGACGTTATATTTGTTGCAACTTTTTTGCTGGAGGTGTCGACGTCCTCCTACACACACCACCTGGACTTCCCAAATTGGTCACCCATTTTAGTAATGGCCATGCTCAACGTTATTTACGTTCGGTGATCTGACGGGAACCGGTATGTCAACGTGATATATATATATACCGTGATTATACCGTATATATATATATATATATATATATATATATATATATATATATATATATATATATATATATATATATATATGTAATACTGGATTACTATAGAGTTTATCTAGTCTGTTTGAGTATCTGGTTTCGTGCTATTACTAAAGGTAACATCATTTGGCAAACGTGCACCATTCCTCGTAAAAGCTAATGTGTGTTGGCCATAGTGAGATCTTTTTTAGGGAGCGAATTCTATGTAATTTTGAATATTTAGTAATGCTTTACTTCTAGGGAAATATCCTCCTGCCAGATTGTTCTGACAAACCCCTGTACAGAAAGACCTTAGACACTCGAGGATAGTGTCTAGTAGGCATTCAATTTCTTTCCAGTAACATTATAACTCTCTTCAAAATATTTGAGCGCGTGTGTGGTTGAATGTTTTATGTATGTTCCCATCTACTATTAATATTAAAGATTCTCATATTTTATTTATTTCAACAACTAGTGTGGATTAGATACTTTGTAGAGGAAGTATATGCGCTGCAACACCACTAACGTTATACTCTGCTATTTTTCTTACTCCATCTCACAATAGCACATAGTTTACTTTATACATCCTCATGTGGTCAGCAGTAACCTACTTTTAATCATCTTCATATAAGGCTATTGATTTTAATGTTCTTGCTAGTTGAAAAAAAACAAACTTTGCTTTGCGTTTTAATCGTATTATTCAAATTTCAAATTAGCTGAAGTAAGAGGAAGCTTCCAGACATAAACTGAAATACTTTGTTTGGAATTTTCTGCTGATAAGATTTTATGAATTCCTCATTCATTAGGAAACGGTGCCTGTTCATGTGTGATGCTATTATCAAGATTATATTTCATGGATAAAGAAAGTTAGGAAGTCTTACACTATTCCACTCAGCAAATCATCGCTAAATTTCTTATCTCTCACAAATCATTGAATACGTTTAAAAAAAGAAAAATATCAACATACATTCGATTTTCTAAGATACACAAGATCAAAGAGGTGTGTTTTCATCTAGAATGCCGCATTATTCCGCAAAGAAAGATGTTTGCTTAAAAACTAGAGTAGATACACGTTTGACTAAACAAAAAATATCGATACATATCCATTTCGATATGTGAAAAGCTTGGAAGTATAATAATGTTGGAATCTGGACACATATTCATACATAACATATGAAAATTATAATACAAGAAAATAAGATAATTCACACAGATGTAAAACCAAGACAATGTTTTAATCGCTCGAAACCATGTATGTAAAATATCGGCAAATAATCCAGTCGAAAAATACACATAAATATATGTTTATTAATGCAAATTCTGTATTTATTTTATTAAAACCAATTCTCTACAAAAGCTCATATATTGCAGTGTATCAAATATTATAATAATAATAATAATAATAATAATAATAATAATAATAATAATAATAATAATAATTCAATGTAAGGCCTTCTTGTAAGGCGTTCTTTACAAAGGCCTTCTTTCCACAACCATTGTCAATAGTTTCCCTTTTTCTCTATTGCTCTCTTAAAATCTTTAACAAAGTCAATGATCACCCCTAAACGTGTCTTTCTGTGAAACAAAGATTCTCAAGCTTGCGTACCAGCCAAATATTCATAGTCGGTTTAAAATTTAATAACAATAAATTCTCGTAGTGAGGCTTGCTTACATATTGAAAAGTAGTAGGACACATTATGTGAGAAGAATATTTAATCAACAAATATGCTTTCATGAAAGTAGGTATTGTCTTGGAAACTGAAAACTATTTTATTTTGGACATAATTTTTTTAAAAAGGAGCAGGTTTTATTGTTGGTTGTCCATCGGATCCGATGAATACGTTTTTGTTTTGCATCCCATGTACGACTATGGAGGTGGCTCAGTAGTTCCAGCCTACATCACAAACTCTTGAACAGAGGGAACATCGGAATTCAGTTAATGTGATTGCTGCTAATGCTGCTCTGCGGTGTGTCTCTCTGGCAGCAATAAGTTTCTGGAATCGAGCCTCTTCAAAATCAGCAGCTGCTCAATGAACTGAGCCTCGCCATTTTAGTCTGTTCATGGCATAACCATCAAGATCTTTGGGTTTGATGTAGCACCACTAGATATTTGCTTTGACACTGTGCTCACACCGCAGTTTTGGTCAACCTTGGTTCCGTTAGCCAACCTGGTGCTAACCGTACATAAAGCGTCTAGGCATCAGAAACTCCTCCATTCGAATCACGAAGTTGGGTGTTGCTGATAGTGGGCTCTATGTATGTGAACTTTGCATGGCCAAGGAACTCAGGATTAGTGATGCGGTATTGCAACCAACTGAAATCGAATAGTTAGCATGTGGAAATGAACCCGTTTCTTGATATGCCTGCGATACAGTCCAGGTCTCGCAAGCAAGTAAGGGGGAGTAAGGGGGAGAGAACTTTATTATTTCATTAATGTTCATCTAAAAACAGCCAACGCTGGAACGTACTGGAACAACAACTATGAAGATGAGCATAAGAGTCCGCGATTTAATAAATAAATGCACAACTTTTAATTGCAGAAAGGCAATAAATAAATATATTATATATATATATGTATATATATATATATATATATAATTATATGCATATATATAATTACATATAAATAAAAGAAACTTATAGAAATAAATAAAACCATCAATATATAAAACAACATAATGAATAGATACATAAATATATGCTAAGAAATTACATTTTTATTTAGTCTACTAAAACATATACCGTGAATTTAATTAAAAAAATTATCTCTCCCCCTCCCTCTCTTTCCCTCTCTCTCTCTATATATATATATATATATATATATATATATGTATATATATGTATATTACATATATACGTGTGTTTGTGTTTGTGTGTGCACATTGGTATTTATAAATTAAATGAAATAAGTGGGTACTTTCTTTATCCTAGGCAGAACATTAAACCTCATTATAACATTTCATGCAAACCCTTCTCACATAACAGGTGTGTTTGAATTAATTATAAGTAATATTACAGTAATCCCCCCCAAAAAAAACAACGAAATAAAAAAGAGTTTACTAATAAAAAAAACAACTACGAAGCTATATCTAAACAATTAAAAGTAAACAACAAAATCGACACACATATACACACACACATAGACACACACACACACACACACACACACACACACACATATATATATATATATATATGTTTTTATTTGTTTTTGTTTTCGATACTTTCTTGAATGAATTCAATTATTTTTACGAAAGCATATTTTTACCTAAATGTCTGTGGGGAATAATTTCCCCTGTGACCAATTTGGGACCCCCTAAATTGGGACGCAGCATATTAATTATTTTATTTTTCAAATGTAATTATCCACTGACACGTTTTTCGTCGTCTATGCATCAGCAGAGTAGCTGTTCATGTATGTATATATATATATATATATATATATATATATATATATATATATATATATATATATATATATATATATATACGAGCTTACAGTTAATAAAACATGTTAAAAACACTTTGAAATGAGTTAAAACATATTTAATCTGAAAAGGAAACACTAGATAAGTGGATAGTCCTTAATCTGCTGAGTTTAGAATAAATAATTTGCTTCTCATAAGAGGTAGGGATTAGCAAAATGCGGGATCGGATTTTGCATGCAAAAGTATTTGATGAAACAACGAGTAAGTCAAAGATCTTACTTGAAAACAAAAAAAGTGAATGTATAAAAGTGGATGTATAACGCGAAAATGTGTTCTGATATAAACAAATACCGCTTTTTCTTTTGTCTATGATAACGAAAATAACAGTGAATTTTTTTTCCAAAATTTTTAATTTAGATTTCAGATATAGTATTTTCCACTAAGATTTTTCCTCATACGTTTACTCTATGAACTATTTAAAAGAGTGTTTTTTTGTTTTTCGCTTGAATTGCAATCTTTTGAAAACAATCATGAATACAAGATGGAAAACAAAGCAAATTTGAAATTTGCACAATGTTCTTACTCCAATTAAAGCGAGACACCAAAAGTTCTGAAAATCTTCGTGCTATCAACGAAGTGCTTGCCGCACGAAGAAAATCTGAACCCGGAACACAATGGTGGTTTAAGAAATGTAGTGGAAGCGACAAGGATTTTGTAGATTATGAGCGGAGTATGCGGCTATCGGATAACGGAAAGGATCAATTAAAAGATTTAGTCGAAGTACATCCGCGCACTATTTTCTGAGAACTTGCTCTTGAATTAGACGAAACGTATGCGGTGATTGGCAACCATTTGGAAGATTTGGATGGTCCAAAGTAATCCAAAATTACTTTGGACCATAGTCCAATTATGCAATTCTCTCGGATTTTACTTGTGGAAACGGAAATCGAACCAACTTTTTTGAACTTTGAATTTCGTATTTTTACCCTTATTGGATATTTTACCTTTCACTATACTATCTATTCGCGTGAAATCACATTTGTTCGCCCTATTCTCTCTTATTCACTATTTGTTAACAAGTAAAATCTATTACTTACTTATAGCTTCATTAAATTATTTGCAAGCAAAATCCGAGACGCATTTTGCTAATCCTACCCTCTGATCAGAAGGAAATTATCTCTTCTAAACTCCTCGAATTAAGGACTATCCTCTTATTTTGTGCGCCCTTTTTAAAATTTAATATGTTGTTTAACTCTTTTTAAAAGTGTTTCATTAACTACTTCTTCATATCTTTATATATATATATATATATATATATATATATATATATATATATATGAAGATATATATATATATATATATATATATATATCTTCATATATAATTCCCAATTTTATTTTAATCCTACCTGCGAATCGAACAGAAGGACCATGCTGAGTTTAAATTGCGTTACCATAATTAAGGTAATTATATTTTTTTGATTGGCTCAGTTATAGTTGAGTGAAGATTTAAAGCAGATGCAGAGAGATAGACAACATTTGTCTACGTAAAATTGTCTACGATTTAAAGCAAACTTTACAATTGGGAATTATTTAAAATTCGCAGGATGTATTTTTTTCATATTTCCTATATGTCTGCTTTAATTATGCAGATAATTTTTTCCTTATTAGTAATTAAAGTGACTTAAGCACGCAGTTTTTATATATTAAATCTTTACATAATCATTCTTTTTTTAAATTATAAACAGAGACTAAGGTATTGTTAAATTATCGCATTATAATTCATATGATATAATATATAAATGTGTTAGATGAAATTCGCTCAATAACTGGGAATAATAGTCATCGCATAAGCCAACCTTTTATATTCAGTTTTGGATTTGAATTAATCAACTCTCCTTTTATTCGTGTTTTTTTTTTCGTACTAATATTCCTTTCGCGAAAGTTATATTTCAAAGTTTATATGTCGCTTGTCAGACACAAGAATGTTGCTCGTAACCTTGGGAATGTTTACGGACGAGTGGGGCAGTGGATAAATACTTTGTAAAACTTACATATTTATTGGTATAGATTATTGCGCTTAGATTCTAAATACAATTCCAATTTACTTGAACATTCTAGCAAGTCATGGCTTCAGGAACAATGACATGTAAGCATCGTGAGTGTAATGAATTGATCCCTTCGAAAGCCTATGTAGATCTCTATGTTCTACAAAAAAGTTCCCCGAGTTTGACAAAAGATTCCTGAATTCGACGAATAAACGTGAAGAAAGAATGAGGTAGGGGAGACCAACATGTTTTGCAAAGAACACTCCAGATAAAGACGCATCCAAAATGTTCCGACAATCAGGCTTAATCACAAAAAAATCGGAAACCTTATTCATTTGTAAATTAAGTTTTGTTTGCTGTATATGGGCATGCTAAAACATCAGCCTTACATCAGTAAAGTGATTCAGCAAATCGCTGAATTATGAGATATATGCATGCCAACACGGAACATACCATAGAATAGCTCTTAGCCATACTTCATATAATGAATTAAACATAGAGACGATATATTGTTATCATATTGTTTTACAGGTGAGTGACTTTGCCGTTAAAATATCCGATATATATTGTAGAACGCAATATCGGATCCAAGCAAAACAAGGTGTGAATTGCGATGACGTCCACACTACATTTCAATCGAAAAACCAAGATAATGATGAAGAAGAGGAAATACTAGTTGGCTTGGAAATTGTATTTTGTTATAATTTTATTGCGTCTGGTTTATTTGCTTCTTCGATCTTGAACCTCACTATTATGGATGGCGACAGACTTTTAAAGGCATAGGATTATTCTTTTCAAAAATGACGATCTGATTTGGCGACGGACAAAGTATCGAGTTGTGTTATCAATTTTTTTAAAGATTACAAAGCATCAGTTTGATGATATTGCAACACTTTTGAAACGAGAGTATCCTGAAACAGTTGTTACTTTTCAAAAGGATTGAGTTAAACAAAAAGAAGCATTTCTTCGCTTTTATAAAGATGTATTTCCGTTTGACAACTTTCCCGCTCTCCTAGTAACCGCCCGATATTATACAATCTGGAATATATGTGCTAAAAGACTAAAGCATGATAACATTTTTAAAAATGCAAATATTAGGCAAACGAACGGGATTTAATGCAAAACCTACACAAATATATAGTCAGACAACGAAAAGTAAAAAAAAAACAGCTGACGAATATCTCCAAGCCAACCAACCCACACACCGCACTCATGCTGACCTAACTCTCTCTTTTCGTCCTCCCATATGATGTAAATAAAGTGTTGTTGATTTGACAAGTATTTTTTGTGTATTACAAAAACTACAGCTATTCACTATGTATACACTATCTGCACAATATTTGTTAAAAATGCGACGATAAAGAATATTGGCGTCACTATTACAATAAATAAGAAATGAGTGTTATTAAGTTTTAATCAGAAAATTTCCATTTTCATTATTTTTCCCAGTACATTATCCTAGAACTTGATACACCGACTGACAACGCTTTTTATATAAATACGATGGCGTATATGAAAAAAAGATGGAACTTCCGCTTGATGTAGTTTCCTGACGTTCCTTTACGTTTCTTATCCAAAAAACAAGTTTTTCATGCTGTTGGAAAGAAACAACGCGAGAAAAAAAAAAAAGCAACACAACGTTGAAAGAAATGCAAACCTATCCGCTTAGATAAGGTTTCCACTGCTAGAGTTTTATCTAGCAGATAAGGACGTCCCTGTTTGCGCATGTGCGGTATTGCTGTGCGCTGGCGCATGCGTCAAAAGCGGCAGGCTGATATTTTTAAAGGGAAGAGATTTCGGTCTTTGCGGAACCATAATAAATATTTGCGTCAGGAGGATTCAACAATTTAACGTAACGTGGATGAGAATGAAGAACTGATTAACTAACATTTATTGAACATAGAAATGTGAATGTTTATATACACACATAAGGAGTAAATATACTCAGCTTAAAATAATGGTATTTGACGTCATGTACGTAAGTGGTCGGATATAGGTTAATTGATATATAGTGGAAAACGCTAAATTTGCCTCTCTAAACAGCAACAAAACATAACTACAGTTTGTTTACACATTCTTTTGAATAAATCAATTCAAGTAACTTTATCATGTAGTAAAAATGATATCCCTTAAATGTAGATGCCTTAAGACGGGGTTGGGACGGAGAGAAACGTCGTAGCACTCCTTCTGAAACCAAAACTTGGTCTCTTAAGACTTGTGTGCTGGCACCGAGTCCTACTGCCAAATCAAGCGTCTGCAAGCAGCCACCTTATTACATCAGGGAATCAGCACACTTTTCAGCCCATCCAGGAACATTTGGTGTTGACTTGCAAGCCGACTTCGAAGATGTGATTGGCATGATGTGGCACCTACTTAAAACCACACCATAAACTATAATCGTTACCGGGACCGTGACCGTAACTTTGCTGAGCATAAACATGCGCACGTTCGCACATATATACTTAAAGAACCGTTCACATGTACACATATATTCCGTGAACGTTTCTTTAAGTATATATGTGCGTACGTGCGCATCTGTGTACTCGCGTGGGTGGGCGCTAGCTAACCCTCTCCAAACAATTAAAATTTTAAAAAAATAAAAGGATATTAAAAACAATAAAATAAAAAGAAAACTCGTAAATATAAAATTATAATAAAATTCTGTACGTGCGGAATTTGAACCTACAGAACATGAAAAAATATAAAAAGCAAAAATAAATACTAATACTAATAATTAATAACCATCTTACCCATATATATATATATATATATATATATATATATATATATGTATATATATATATATATATATATATATATATATATATATATATATATATATATATATATATATACGCGCCAGTATGTGGGCATTGTAATTGATTTATTATTCATAATTATTCTTACTTTATAATAAAGTATATAGTAAGTTTGCTTTATAGGTAACACTCGCTCGGCAGACGCGTTCGTGTCTTCAGTAGTCTTAATGCCATAATGCGTGCATTTATAGAAAATGAACACCATAAAACTTTACTGGATAAATTTTAGATCGAGAACCACTGTAATGTATAACCCAACACAAATAAAGAATAGAGCGGTGTAAAGGATAGCGCATGTACTTGGATACGACACCTGGTAAAGAATTTAATACCCTATAGTAACCATTAATTATAAATTTGAGATCAAGTTTATACATATATATATATATATATATATGTATATATACATATATATATATGTATATATATACATATATATACATATATATATATATATATATGTATGTATACATATATTCAGGTATCTCTTGGCCCTGTAGGTGGGGCATTAGAATACGCCGACTGCCCCGCTGCAGAGGGTAAAAGTCCCTCAATGGGAGTCATGGATATGACCTTAAACTATATCCAGTGGTGAGGTCCCAGCTCGTGGGCTTTGGGGAGTGTGGAGCCAAATTTTAATTACCATTGCTCCCAAGTTCACTCTGACCCGGAGTGGTTGTACCTGTTAGGGTCTCAACTATGGGTTAAATAGAAACCGACGTGATAACAACAAATATATTCTATTAAAAAAAAATTTCTTCAAAATCTTTGGATACGGCATTAAATAACCCGAAACGGGTTGAGATAAAACAAAAATAACCAACCAACCAAGGATCTCTTGCTCTACTTCGTTATCGAGCACTCTTTCATTTCAATGGCATCGTTATATATATATATATATATATATATATGTATATATGTATATATATATATATATATGTATATATATGTTCCTTCTTATGAAACTGATTTTTAATTTAATTAAAATTTGATTTTTAAATTAAATTTTTTTTTTTTTTTTTTTAAATTATAAATCAAATTACTTAATATTGTATATATATATATATATATATTCAAGTGTCTCTTGCTCTAATTCTTTATTGAGCACTCTTTCATTGACATCGTTATATTTCATTGGTTACCTTACCGTTAAAAGATAGTAACCCCAAATCATATATATATATATATATATATATATATATATATATATATATATATATATATATATATATATATATTATGTTATAGAAAGAGAAATGCGGGCTTATGTGTTATTAGGTTATAGGAAGAGGAATATATATATGCATATGTATATATATATACATATATATATATATATATATAAAAAGAGAGAGAGAGAGCGAGAGAAAGAGAGAGCGTTTAGAGAAAGAGGAATGTGTTTCAGAAGTGAGTTTAGTCCTGCGTAGCTAATGTCTGAAAATCTGAAAAAGTAGTTTAATTTTGTTTCTATTAATTTCCTTTGGCCCCGTTTGTGATGGCGTCTACAACATCTTTTTCGCATACATGTTTAAACATTTTTGTTTTATTTTACTTGAGTAATTATAAAGATATCAAATGGAGCTCACACCTGCATTTCTATCTGAGGGTATTTTTTAGAATAGATATTCTTCCCTTTCTGGTTGTAATCTGTATTTCATTACAGCTATGTAATTTTGAATTGTTTCCACGTACAACTTAAGATTATTTTTTTAAATAACCCAATTGATCCTATTTCATCTAATATTATATCTATCTGTTTCATAGACCATGTGATCTTTAAATAATTCTTGAGCTCCTGATACCTGCTTATCTTCTCTCTTTAGGCCATTGTAATTCGTTAGGGTAGCCTCAATTTTGAACGTAGTGTTTTACAGGCTTTTTTCCATATACGAATGTCTAGTTTAATTGTCCTTTCCTTTATATATTTGCCTGTCTGTAAATCTTTGATCAGAGAGTAGGGTTTCCTCTGTATTTAATATTATCGGCGGTAGTCTATTTTCTCTTATGTTCGAAGATCTCTTGGCCTGCAGTTCTCCATTGATCTTCTAATGGATGTATTTACCTACTTTGTTGTCGAGCGCACTTGAAAAGCCCTCTATATACAGCATTGTGTAAAGTTACGTATGGGGATTAATTGGTTTATAATTTACATAAACATACTCGAAGAAAATAAGAGTAGTGGATGTCCGTTGCTGATATTACCATCTTCCCAGGAGATTATATGGATATATATCCAAACATATATCAGGAAAAATATTCCACCAGCACGGTCATGGGCTTAACAAAGTTCAGAAAGAGAATGTCATATCTGAGTAAAATCTGTAAATAGATGCGAACCCAATAAAATTAAAAGTAAATATTTTTAATAATAAATTAAACAGTTTAATGTATTTATTTGCTTTCCCGCCAAAGCAAATTAGACACGAGACCATTTTTAATGTGGGGTAAAAACCACCTCCCTTAAAAGTAGGCAAAACGAGGGCACTCGGGTTACCAAAATTAATAATTGTCTCAGTATAGCGGGTTTCCCCTCAATTAACTGGTACAAATTATCTTAAGTGCAGCATCTGCAGAACAGATACTACAGGTTGAGCTGGCCCGAAGGCCAAGAGGTATTTATTTGCTCCCCCAGCAAGCAAATTAGGCATAAGGCCGATTTTTTAGGTGAGGAGTGATGGTGAAATAGGGACCAACTCCCCGGGGAGTAGGGTAGTGATAATTGGTATGAAGGGTTGCCCCTACATTGACCAAGGTCTTATATGTGGGGTTGGTATTTATTTGCTTCCCCACTGATCAAATTAGGCACAGTGTGTTTTTTTTTATGTGGAGAGAGAGAGGGAAGGAAAACGGGACCAGCTCCCGATGGGTGGGAAATGGGAGCTGGATAGCGACAATTAGTATGAAGTGTCGCCCCTATATTAACCAAGGTCTTACATGCGCGGTTGGTATTTATTTGATCCCCCCACCGAGCAAATAAAGCACAGGGCCGATTTTTAATGTAAGGAGTGAAGGGGAAATCGGGACCAACTCCCCGGGGAGTAGGGGAGCTGGATAGTGACAATTGGTATGAAGGATTGGTATTTTTTCCACCACCGTTTTTTAATATGGAGAGTGTAGGGGAAATGGGGAGCAGCTCCCCGGGGAGTAGGGGAGCTGGATAGTGACCATTGGTATGAAGGGTTGTCCCTGCATTGACCAAGGTTTTGTATGTGGGGTTGCCTGTACACATGGTCTTTGCTTGCAGTATCTGCCGGAAGAGATACTACACTTTGATCCCAGCCCGAAGGTCAAGAGGCATTTATTTGCTTCCCCAGTGAGCAAATTAGGCACAACGCGGTTTTTTTAATGCGGAGAGAAAGGGATGGAGAGGGAAAAGGGGGCCAGCTTCCGATGGGTGGGAAATGGGAGCTGGATAGTGACAATTGGTATAAAGGGTTGTCCATACATTGACCAAGGTATGATATGTGGTTTGGTATTTATTGCTCCCACACCGAGCAAATAAGGCACAAGGACGATTTTTAATGTGAGGAGTGAAGGGGTAATGGGGACCAACTCCCCGGGGAGTAGGGGAGCTGGATAGTGATAATTGGTATGAAGGGTTGCCCCTACATTGACCAAGGTCTTATATGTGGGATTGCCTCCACATATGGTCTTTGCTTGCAGTATCTGCCGGAACAGATGGTATTTATTTGCTCCCCCTCCCAGCAAATTAGGCACAAGGCCGATTTTTAATGTGGGGAGTGAAGGGAGGGGGAAGGGAAAAAGGGGACCAGCTCCCGAGGGGTGGGAAATGGGAACTGGTTAATGGTCAGGGATGTGGGGTTGCCCCCACATCTGGTCTTTGCTAGTCATAGCTAGTCATAGCTTGCAGCATCTGCCGGAACAGATACTACACTCTGAGGTATTAAATCTTTTATTCATGTTAAAAATATACAGTCAAAATCAACGATGAAAAAAAACTTAGGCACATGGCCAACTCAAAAGGGGGGATTTTGGGGGTCGTTGGTCATCCTTGTCACTCCAGGACTGAACAAAGTCAAAAGTTTCTCCCAGCTAGTATCTTCTTTCACCATAATACCGCATTCACCCTTTCATATCTGGGGACGTCCTACTTAACTCCCAATTTTTAAAACATTGTTATTGACGTGTTAAAACAAAAAAGATAACAATAAAATGGTACAATAATTCATTTGTGTCGAGGGCGAGGGAAGAAAAAACAAAAGGTGATTAGTAGGACCCTCCCAACCCCGTCTAGTTGATAGCCTGCCCGTTCCACTGGGTTTGTAAAAGGAACCTCGCTTCTGCGGGTCAGTCTCTAGGTTGGGATGCCCTCTAGATGGGGGTGAATGGAGAAAAGAAATTTTTGTGGGTAAGGGATGGAGGTTAGTTTGTATTTCTTTTTCTCCAAGATGGGTAAAATTTAAAGGAAGGGGTGAAAACAAAAATTACAGTTAAGAGGGGATGGGGATCTTGGAGGCTTCCTAATCGGAAAGGGATGGAACACACACTCAGCTAGCTGAGAGGCTACTTGTTTAATTTTAGTTTACAGAACTGCGCGTTCCACACCTAGGCGGGGAACACGTATTCAAATTTGGCTCCTCTTCGTACACACAGACTTGCCACATGTATCCATCTTCTGTCAAATGCCGCGCGATGCAGCCTTCCTCTATCACATCTGATCTTCATCCGTAGTTGGTGTTTAAAGAAAGCGATCAGATCTTGATCAGAAAAAGACAACACCCCCCGGCAACCTTGCAGACGCGACGTCCAAATCACCATTCTCGCCACGGCCAGGATCGTAACGTAGACCATTTGTATTTCCCGGTCCCACGGCGGCCTCACGTTGTCCACAACATTGGATACAGTAATTGGGCGAGGATGCTCAGGATCGATGCGAGCCGTCACTCCGCTGACATACGACCAGTACTGGCGGAGTTCGCGGCAATCGAAGAAAGCGTGATCCGTAGTTTCTACGGCCATTGTCCCACAACGGGGACAATCAGTCGACTCCAAAAACCCAGAACTGCATTGTATGTTGTTGAGTGGAAGTGCATTTCGGGTCAATCGCCAGGTCAGAGAGAACTCCGAATTGTTCAGATGACTCGAACCTAGCGCCCAGCTCCACGCGGAGCAGATCTCACTCTGCTGCCACTCCAAACGCGCGCATAGCGGGTCGTCGGCGGCTCCCTTCACCAGATCCCTGTGGAGTTCCCTACGGGTAGCGGTCACAAGGTCACTGGACCTTGGTAGTCGTTTTAGCGCGGCTCGGCACTCTTTCATGTAGGCAGATTCTCCCCGCGGCCTGCGACAGCTCTCGATGGAAGGGTCGAGAACGAGGTCGGGGAAGGCGGCAGTAACCACGGGGTGCCACGTTAGGTCATCCTGCATATAGTTGCTCAGGAAGGCCAGCCTCTCAGCATCTCGATGACACTTCAAGTCCGGCATTCCCAAGCCTCCCTCACACAGACGTTGAATACAGACCTGTCTGCTCACCCAGTGTCTTCCTCTGTCCCAAAGGAGCGAGGGCAAGAGTTCGACAAGAGCTTTTAGGTGTTGTGCAGGCAGGGGAAGTACGGCCAGTCGGTAAAGGATTAGAGGAAAGACGTAAGTGGCGCACGCCTCAGCTCTACCCTTTAAGGAAAGTTTCCTAGGAAGCCACGAATGTACTGCAGCCTCCACCTTTGACCGTACCTCCAACCAATTCTTGTAAAGCTGGAGACCCGGTCCGAACCACACGCCGAGGATCCGGACCGGGCCATCTGTCCAGCTGAAGGGCGCCGGGAGGTTTGCGTTGCCACTCCATGCGCCCAACCGCAGTCCTACCGACTTGTTGCGGTTTATCTTGGCCTCCGTGATTCTTTCGTACTGTGTGAGTGCCTCCGACACGACCTCAATGTCTCTGAAGCCCGACACGAAGACCGTGACATCATCGGCGAACGCGGATACCTTGGCAGCTGAGCCGCCAGCCAGAGCCATTCCGCGCAGGGCCGAATTTGCCTCCCCATGTCTCAGCTTGCGGAGAAGAGGCTCCAAAGCCAGGACATAAAGCTGGGGCGACTGCGGACAACCCTGACGAACCGACCGAGAGATAACAAAGAGTTTCGAGCGCTTTCCGTTGACTTGCACGACAGCCATGGGCTGTCGATACATTATGGAGATCCACTTGCAAAAGTCCGGTTTAAAACCAGCGGCCTCTAAGACAGATGCCAGGAAACGTTGGTCGACCCTATCGAAAGCTTTGGACTGATCTAAGTTGATCAGCGCGGCTTCCGTGTCGTCATCTATTCCCCCCTCTAGGATCGTGCGGATCAGGTGCAAGTTGTTCTGAATCGATCTCCCCTTCACAGCGTAGTTCTGTTTCGGTTCAACCAACTCGTCGATAACAACCTGCAGCCGATTCGACAGGCCATTGGCCAAAATCTTCAACTCTGTGTTTAGCAGAGTTATGGGCATGTAGTCGTCTAATTCTTCCCCTCCATGCCCGTCACCTTTCTCCAGCAATGTGATCACTCCCTTGGTCACCTGCCCTGGGATGGATCCCTGAGCAAACCAATGGTTGAACATATCCGTCAGAAGAGGCAGAAACATGGGCAACAGCCTCAAGTACAGTTCGTATGGCAGACCATCAAGTCCTGGCGATTTGTCACAGCTGACCTGCTTCAGCGCAGTAAAGACCTCCCGCTCCGTCACCCGGCCCTCGCAACCAGCCGCTCTAGCCGCCTCGAGGCGCGGAGAGTCGGCCAAATAGTCGCTAAACTCAAGGACCGGAAGATCGGGCCGCTGCGTAAAACGCTCCTCGAAATGTTCTCGAAACCCCTCGCAGATCTCCCGAGTCGATTCCAGGGTGCGTCCATCCGGATGTTTTACTTTCGCAATGTATTTGTCCGAGCCACGCCTAGAAACCTCACGGCGCACGTCTGCATCAGAATTGACTGCTTCGTTGCCTATCTTTCTAAGCCTAGCTCTAACTACTTGGCCTTCGTAACGCTCGCTAGTCTCGCGCAGAATGTCCTGCTTAGCTAGTTCCTGACTAACCCTATCACCCTCCCCCGTAGACTGGGCTAGTTTCTGCTCTAGCTTCTTCTTCGTCTTGGCCTTATCTAGTGCGAGGCGCTAGCAGTGTCAGAAATTTCGTGAAAATAGTGAATAATTCCACCCCATCTTTCCAAGCTTATAACTCCTCGAAAAATGTAATTCAAGCCCTAATTTTTTTTTTTCAATTAAAGGAGTAAGGACCAAGGTTTTATTTAAAAAAAAAACAAAACAAAACAATGTGTTTTTTTTTTTTTTAAAAGGTTTTAAACTTCGGACTTTACAGGTAAATTTCTAAAAAACTGATTTTTTTTTTGTTTTAAATTTGAATATATTATTTATTGACCTTTTCTCTTGAATTTGTGATATATAAACCTATTAAACATAAATTAATTATTTACTTTTCAATAGACATTTCAAAATGAGAGGCGTAAATTATTCGACCCCCTATCTTTCTAAGCTTATAACTCCTCGAAAAATGTAATTCAAGCCCTAATTTTTTTTTCAATTAAAGGAGCAAGGACCAAGGTTTCATTAAAAAAAAAAAAAGACAAAAAGAAAAAAATGTGTTCTTATAAAATAAGGTTTTAAACTTCGGACTTTACAGGTAAATTTCTAAAAAACTGATTTTTTTTTTTGTTTTAAATTTGAATATATTATTTATTGACCTTTTCTCTTCAATTTGTGATATATAAACCTATTAAACATAAATTAATTATTTACTTTTTAATAGACATTTCAAAATGGGGGGGGCGTGAAAATGGGGGGGCGTGAAAATGGGGGGGCGTGAATTTAAAAAAAAACGTTTGTCTAAAATATTATATTCGGTTTATTGGAAAGAACATAAAATTTCACATTGACCCTGAAAATATCGTAAAAATAGAATCAATAGAAAAATTTTGATAGATTTTTAAAATTTAAAAATTTCAAAATATTAAGTTTAAAAATTGAAAAATATTGAGTTCGGAAAATTCATTACTGTTTTAAAAAAAAAATAAAAATATTTTTATTACTTTTAAAACAACTGTAATAGTTTATTTTGGAAGTATAATCCATAAAGAAAATAAATAACCCACTTTTAACAGAGAAATTACGAGATTTTTATATTGTATTCGCAGTTTCGTGTTAGGGGTGTCAAAAATTCCTACAAAAATTCTGATACTGCTAGCGAGGCGCTGGGCATACTTGACGGAGAAGCTTCTGATCTTGGCTTTGAGACCTAACCACCACTTACTCCCGGTAACTCATTCATTTGTTCGAGGGCGAGGGAAGAAAAAACAAAAGGTGATTAGTAGGACCCTCCCAACCCCGTCTAGTTGATAGACTGCCCGTTCCACTGGGTTTGTAAAAGGAACCTCGCTTCTGCGGGTCAGAACTAGTGCCTTTTTAATCAATTCTCTTAACTGATCTTGGAAGTCTTGTATCTCCAGAAGGGAGGTGTTTAACTTCCAGTACCCCGCTAACTTAGGCCTGTTTCCTAGCTTCAGCCGGGCCATAACTAATTTATGGTCCGTCTGGCCTAGCCAAGTGGACGTGGGACAAGATAAGAAGTCTACTTCGCCGCTCCTAACTAACATCCTGTCCAAATAGGTATTTGGATAGGAGGAAACGCTATTGGTCCACGTCCACATCTCCCGCCCCGGATGCTCGAACCGAAACCTGTCGACCAGACAGCATCTAGCCATCAGATCAGCCAGGCTGGACTCGCACCTCTCCGATCCTCTAGCTCCGCCTCCTACCTTATCTATGTCGGGGTCTAAGATGGCATTCCAATCCCCCATTAGCACTACCCGCTTCCGATAATCTACAAACGCGTCAAGCTGACTGAAGAATGAGACTCTCTCACGAGCGGTGCTGGGCGCATGAACCGCAATCACCCGAAACACAGAATCTTTTACGACAACATCGGCCACAACCAGCCTACCCACCGCATCTCTTTGGACAACGTCGACCGTCGCTGACAGGGTACGTTTAACCAGCACGGAAACTCCCTTCCTCCGCAGGCTGTCATATGCTGAGAAAACCTCAAAGTCTCGGGCCAGCACCTGACAGTCCACAGAGGAAACAAAATGCGTCTCCTGAATCGCAGCAACATCCACTCCCAGGGACAAGGGGTCGTGCCGGAGGCGAGCCGCCCGGCCCGATGATCTCAAGCCCCTCGAATTCAGACTAGCCAAATTCAAAGCCATGGTACCTACCTTAAGGTGTGTTACACTCAGCTCCGAAGTCAGCCGGGGAAAGGACACCGACGTTGTGTGCAATGCGTAAGGTGGTCAGGTTTTTCATGTCCCGACCTTCTCTCACAATGCCACCGACATCCAAAGGGTAAGTCAATTTAAGGGCCCTATAGAGTGACGGATGGACCAACACTGGGACCCTTCCCTTGCATTGTTTTGCGAGTTCCTCAAGGGAAGGGGCATTTTTCCTAATGAGTTCAATTCCCGGACCAGCCCCTTCAGCGGTTTCCAGCATTGTCCACACGTTGGTTTTGCAGGCCTCAGGAAGCCTGACGTAAGTTGTTAGCCGTGGGGCGTCCGGGAAATTAGAGGGGACATTAACGTCTTTTCCCCCTATCTGTTGGCAGTCCAGCAGAGGTTTTAATTTTTTTTCTCTGCCGGTGTGGTAAGCCCATTGCCACAGACAGGGGGTCTACAAAACAAAGTTCCTCTCTCGTTTCGAGGGCGAGAGTCCCTGTTGGAGTGAGTCCGTAAGTGGGAGAATCTGAAGGGTCTCCCCCCCTCCCGGGTTCATTCTTTACTTTCTGGGATGGCGGCTCAATTTGCATTGGTGTGGGGACGAGTGTCTGTGTTGTGTCTGGTTGGTGCGGTGTCTGGTGTTGGTGTTGGTGCAGTGTCTGGTGTTGGTTTTGGTGTTGGTGCAGTGTCTGGTGTTGGTGCGGTGTCTGATGTTGGTGTTGGTGTTGGTGCGGTGTCTAGTATTGGTGCAATATGTGGTATGGGGGTGGAAGTGGGTTGTGTTTTTGTTCGAGGCGGTGTATGTTCACAGGGAGTGGGGGCTGCCTTTTCTTCCCCTTTCCTTTTCTTTTTTATTCTTTTGAATGAACCGGGGAGTGGTGAGGTTGAGTTCTTCTCCCTCTCACTAGCCGATTCATCCTCAGAGGAGCAGTGTTTTCTTCGCTTGATCCCCGTCTCAATTGGTGTGGCGGCTGTTGGTTGTTGCTGCTCCTCTAATTGCTGTTTCTCCGGTTGATGCTGTTGCTGTTCTGGTTGCTTAAGCCGTTTTTGTTGCTGCTGCTCCTGTTCTGGCTGTGGCTGCTGCTGCTGCTGTTTTTGTTGTTGCCGCTGTTTTCGTGGCATTGGTTGTGGAATTGGCCGCGGCAGCTGATGTTGTTGCTGCGGCTGGTTCAACGGCTGGTTTGGCTGCTGCTGCTGCTGCGTCTGCTGCCGTGGCTGTTGCTGCGGCTGTTGTGGAGGCTGCTGTTGTTGTCGCTGCCTCGGTTGTTGGGTTGGCGGTGGGACGGTGGCAGATGGGATTGTGGGTTTCCGTTTCCGCCTCATTACCGTAATCCATTCCTCCCCCTTGCCCTCCTTCGTAGTTTTGGGTTTCCTCGGTGCTAGGGTTTGTGCTCCGGTTGCAGGAGTTGTGACAGCCTGTTTGGACACTGGTGCTGTCTCAGAGGTTGGGACCGCCTTTAGTGTCACTTGAGTAGGAATTGACCTTTGAGGGCAGCTCTTGGCCATGTGACCCTGCTTTTGGCAGAACCAGCACTGCGGACGACGCCCCTCCACCACTACTGTCATAGTTGCCTCCTTAAAAGTCAGATGTGCTGGTATCGCTTGGAAGCCTTCTTTCTTTAGCCTCATGGCCACAGTGTAGCTGCCCAAGTGCATGCCGGTTTTCGAACGCACTGGGGTTATTTTTTCCACTTCGCCAAACTGTGTGAAGAAGGATCCCAGGATTTCTGCTGATATTTGCATAGGTACATTGAATACCTGCACCCGGGTCCTTGTCCTGCCCTATAATTCGGGGTTTAGTTTTATTCTCCCATACTTAATTTCCTGTACGGAGAGTCTCTCTGAATCTTCCTTGGTTGGTAGGAGGATGTCCCACATGGCGTAGCTCCTCTGGTACAGGTATAGTACCGGGATGTTTAGCTTGTGTAGGAGCCCCGCCATGTCTTCCTTTTTCATCCCTAGGAGGCGGTTTTCCGGCATATCCGAGATGATGAGGGAGAGAACTCTGTCTTCGATTGCCTCCCAAGCGACTGGCACTGGTTTAATTTCTGCCCCCTCTATGTATTGTCTGTACTTGGTCAAGTACAAGTCTCTATACTCTTGAGGGGACAGTTGCTTCTCTACAGTCTTCCCCCATGCCGCCCCTCTTGTTGGTGTTGGATCTTTGGTGAGGTTGGACTGTTTTTGTTGTTCCTTTGCGGAAGGGTTGCTATTTTGAGGGGCATTTCCCTTTCCGCTTTCCTTTGGGACCGACTCTCCTTGCTCTATACTTCTTCCAGGAAATACCTCCCTTTTTGGGGGGTCGGCCTCCTGGGGAGCATTGTCCTCTTTATTGTCCTTGGGAGCTTTTGCCCCTTTTGTTTTGGGGAGGTCTAGGCTGTATGCCCCCTCGTTTTCTTGATTTGCTCCCCTTTTGGGGCAGTTGCCCTCCTGGGGAGCACTGTCTCCCTTATCATCCTTTGGGGCTACTGCCTCTTGATTTTTGTTGTCAGAGCGGGATGCCCCGTCCAGCATTGTTTTTTCTCCCCTTTGTGGGGAGTCGCCCTCTTGAGGAGCTGTTGTGAGTTTTCTTCCTTCTGGGGGGCGTCCTTCGGTTTAGTGTCCAGGCGGTATGCCCCGTTGCTTTTTGCTTCCCCTGTTGGGGAGTCGTCCTCTTGGGGAGCAGTTTTTCTTGTGGTAGCCCCCTGGCTGGGGGTATCTGTATTGGTTGTCCCCGGGCTGGGGGTGTCCATTTTTGAAAAAAAGCTCTCTCTTCCCTGTATTAGAATTCACCAAAAAGAGTGACGTGGAGTCGGCGTCCAAAGTGGGGAGCCGACTTTGGCGCCAAAAAGAAGTGGCGCCAAAGGCGGCAAGATGGGAGATAGAACTGAGAGAGGGAGGGGGAAGTTAGTGGAGGGAAGAGAGAAAGTGTTTCCGACCCTCCCTCGCGGGAAGGTCGTAAATTATCAGCTCGGAGCAGAGAAAGACAGACCAAGTGGGGGTGCGGACAGAACGCTACCCAACAAAATCGTCAGGTGTTCCGGGCACGAGAGTGTGTCGCCAGAACAGCACTGCCTAGCGCTGTGTATGTATCAGAGAACAGATATTACACTTTGATCCCGACCCGAAGGCCAAGAACAACAGAAAAAAAGGCAAGCCTTTGTTCTCATTAAACAGTTTAAGAGATATCATAGCTCAACTGTATAATTAACGAATTGTATAATATATATATATATATATATATATATATATATATATATATATACATATTATTATTATTATTATTATTATTATTATTATTATTATTATTATTACCTTTAAGCTAGTTAAGTGTGTAACGGTAAAAACAAAATTAATGACGTTTATGAATAGAGTAGTGTAGATTGCAATGAAAACCTAAAATTGTAATGCTACCATGATTGAGAAATCTATATATCTATAAAAGTGAACGTGCCTGTGTCTGTGTACATTTCTCTACGCAATAACTCTGCCAATTTTATAGTCTATTGACTCGAAATTTGATATACAGGGTACTGAGATTTGGGAAAATCGATGTAATTGGTTTTCTGTCAGAAATTTGGCTGTTAAGGAATCAAAGTTCCACAATTTGACGTTTGAGAACTCTACCAAACTCCTCCGACAATATTGGGTCTAAACACTTGAAATCTTAGTTATAAGTTCCTTGGACATGGATCTAACTTAATAACTTGATTTGAATCCCCAAAAATAAATGTTAAGAAGTCATAACAGGGGTCCAAGTTTTAAAAAATTGCATTTTTTTTTTTTTTGCTTAGAGAAGATATATGCTTCTTGATTATGGACCCAACTTAACTTGATTTGAGCGCAAAAAATACATGTTAAGCGGTGATAATAGGGGTCAAATTTAAAAAGAAATTGACCCTTTTTTTTGCTCAGCATACAACTCCAAGCACCTGTGCAACGCCTGGCACCCATGTTAGTATTAAATAATTCATTATTAGTACATGATTTATTTAAGAGATAATAGATTCAGTGTAAGTTATTTTACTTCCTCAAAAATAATTATAAATAATTGATGTTGAAAGAAAATTGACTTATGGTTTCTGTTCGATAAGAGAATGTTATTCTTAAAGTACAAATCATAAAATCAGTTTCCCCTCTTAAAGCCAGAAGAAGCACTTGCTATCAACCGAAATAATGTGCAAGACATGTTTTGTTTATTAAATTTTCACCCGAAACAAGGCACATCTCCACTTTGAAGCAGGGGGCTACTATCAGGGACAAAATTTGCAGGGGCATTATGAAGGGAGATGAGTAGAAAAATGTTTGTTCACATTACACTTCAACTTCTGCATATCAGTGCAGTTGGGTAAGCAGAATCCCGGAAGGGAGTTCCAAAGACCTGCAGTTCTGTGGAAGAACCTATTGGAGTAAAAGGCTTTCTTGCATCTAGGGATCTCGACAGTAAAGGGATGAGACTTAGTAGCTTGTCGGGTTTGTCGGGGTAGTTACGTCGAGGAGGTACAAGTGTTTGCAGTTCGTCAGAACATTTACATTAAATATTTGTAGAACAGGCAGAGGGGTGCAATATATCGTCGATGGGACAGAGGCTGAAGCCTAGATGACAGTTCAGGGCCTATCAGGTTGGCAACTCTCTTTTGAACCTTGTTCAGGAGCGAGAGACAAGCAGCAGATGCATCAGCCCAGATGTGACAACAGTATTCCATACATGGGCGAATGTTGGCCTTATAGAAGTACAGGATACTTTCAGGTATAAGTAATTTTCTAGCACGGTAGGGGGAGCCAACCTTCCTTGCAGCAGCCTTGGAAATGCTCTCAATGTATCTAGTCCAGTCATATTCCCTGTAAACGTTAGGTCGAGGAGTTTAAAAGAAGTACTTTCATGCAATGTGTTCTTGGCCATTGCTATTGGTGGTAGAGAAGGTTTCTTGTAGTTATTCAAGGAAACAAGCTTAGTCTTAGTAGCATTGAATATGACCATACATTTTTGCCCCCACTGAACTACAGATTGGAGGTCACGCTCTAGTGTTTCTGCAAGTTCCTTGGATATGTGTTTATTTGTTTTCTCCTCATATCTGTTATAGAGAGTGGTGTCATCGGAAATAAACCCATATCCAAAACAATTGTATCAGGGATCTATTATTATAAATGATATATGATTCATTTATGAATATCAGGAATAATAGATGCCAAAGGATAGAGCCCTGAGGTACTCCCGCATCTATGTCATATTGTATGTACGACCGTCGAGGACAACTTTGATTTTTCTATTACTTAAGAAGGATTTACTTACATTATGATTTCTTCCAGTGATTCCATATGATCTCATTTTCCTTAGAAGACCATCGTGCCATACCCTGTCAAAAGCCTTAGATATATCAAGGGCTACCGCTCTACCCTCCCCTGTTTTGTCCAATGAACGGTATACACGTTCAGAAACTACAGTTAAGATATCTGCTGTTGAACGGGCTTGTCTGAATCCATATTGTTTTTCAGTCAGGAGTTTATCAGGTGTTAGGTGCTGGACTAAGCTTGATTAACCCTGGACTCAACTATTTATGCGAAAAGCGAGAGGAGACTAATGGGGCAATAATTTTGTGGGTCAGTTCTTTCCTCAGAATTCTTGAAGACTGCTACGACAGAAGCGGTTTTCCAGCAGTCGGGAAAGCAAGATTCGTTAAGGCATTTATTGTAAAGTTTGGACAGAATTGGAGCAAACTCGGCAGAACATTTTTTTAATAGCACAGACGGGATGAGATCTGATCCACCTGCTTTTTAGGTGTCTAGGTTTTTATAATAATATGTACCTGCGAAGGGGTGATTTTCAAATCGTCCAGTGTGGCGTATGGTCGCAAAGGAAAGTCAGGGAAGGGTGGTGTACCGGGTCCAGTGTAGAGTTTGAGGCAAGCCAACTGGCGAGCAGATTAGACTGATCAGTTGCCGTGCAAGCAACCTCATGATTGTTTGATAGTGGGGAATAATTGACTGCCCATTATTTACTACGCTGTTGTAGATTTTCCAAAAATCCCGGGTTCCTAATTTCTGTGCTTCGACGCGTTTTCTGGTTGTTTCAGAGTAATCCGTCTTAGCTGTCTCTATCACTCTCTTACAATTATTCTATCTACTATATACGTCTGTTTATTTGAGCTAGACTTATGTCGGTAGAATCTGAGGAACGCATGCTGCCTTCGACACATGGCAGCTTCACAAGCAGAAGTAAACCATTGGGGAGATTGGGGCTTGCTTTAAAATTTCCGTGCGGGAACATGTGCTTCAATTCCAGTGTTGAACCATTCAGTTGTCTCATTTGCACACTGTTCCGCTGGACAGGTAAAGGTATTTTGCCATGGGGCATCTCTGATGTGTTCCCTGATGGCTTCCAAATCAGCCTTTTTGTAATACCTCGTTGTTTTTCGTAACAGTTCTTCAGTTTTAGGGCGAGAATTTAGGTTGATTTCTACCAGTATAACAGCGTGATCAGCATTCCCGGGTGGGCTGTGGGCATTTGTTGCACAATCATCGGGAGCCGTTGCCAGAAAGAGTTCTAGAAATGAGGCATGTTGATCTTGCTGGTCTGGGAAACGTGTAGGAAATGTAACCATATGAGATAGGGAGTGGGATATAGAGAAGCAATGTGTTGTGCTACCAGATACGTCTGTGTAATTAGAGAATCCTAGCAAGTTGATGTGGTGGATATTGAAGTCACAAAATATATGTACTTATGCGCTAGTATCGAGGGAGAGTGCTATATCTATGCTGTATGAGACTTTGTTTATTAGGACACAGTCCTGGGTTGAGGGAGAGCGGTAGATAAAATACAAGTAGCTAATATTGTGTCGCATATTTAGTCTGCAGTACATAAAGATGTGGTCGTCTAATTCTAGTTTTATTTCTCTGGTCAGGGGGAGGATGTTACGAATATAGACTCCAAACCAATGCATACGTCTGTCCGAGTCGGAGATAACCATGCATGTTTAAGTGGTTAGAGCAAATAGAGGAGTGAATGTTAGTTTCACTTAATGTTAAGATACCCGGGGTGTTTACAAGGAGAAATGACAACATCTTCTAAGTTAGTTCTAAGCCCGCGGATATTCGGAAATGCAACCCACAAGGGAGGAGGCAGGTTTGTTTTCCTTGAGTTTGGTCCACGTTTAAACGTAACTTTTGCTTGAGCTGTAATTGCATCTTATTTATGTTAAATGTGTCAATAACGCTGAGTGAGTGGGAGTGTGCAGGACCAGTAGTTGTGCAGAATACCAAACATGCAATATAAGTAGACTATCAGTTGTCCTCACCCACAGGATTGTGGCCTCAGGAAAGCCCACCGTGGATGAGTGCAGCGTCCTTTCCATTCGCGACATGTCACTACAAACATCCCGATATTATACAACTGTTGATGGAGCAGCCGCTCTAAGCGCTACCAAATAGGTAGGGCCCCTGTACTATCAGTCGGAAACCGTAGCCAGAAACTGTCAATCCGGTACCCTCAATCCATTAGGCAAGCCAGCCCAGTCCAACTGCAGCGACGTACATGGCATTGAAACACCCCACTCTGTCCAGTTAAGGGGGATTGGTAGTTGCGGGAGCGGGGAAAAGCGCGTTCATTGCCCTAGTCAGGAAACAAGATCAACCAGTGGGTGATTCCTCCGAGTCCCTGTGATAGTACCTCTACGCCTGGCTAAAAGGCAAAGAAGGAGTATAAAATCCGGGCAATAGACAGAGCCTATCTCTTCCTTAAGCAGTTTAGGTTTGCCAACCGGTGATTTGTTTGAATCACCAGCTCTAGACAGGTTGTCGTCCAGAACTGAAGAGGCCTCACGCCTCTAGGTTTAGCTTCAGAGTTTTCCTTCTCCTAGACGGATGGCCTGGGAAGATCTACGGGTCCATCTGCTCCGAGAGGGTTCGCCCCGCACCTGGGTCTTAATCCAGGTAGTTCTTCGACCCCGCATTGGTAGTTAATATTAATTTGTTATTTAGGTTAATATCTACGGAAAAAATCGGGTATTTTAGTTAACATCTACTGAAAAATTTCACTCCTCAAAAGTGTAAAAAAACAAAAGAAGGACATTGCTATGCTTTCCATTTTCATTTTTACTGGGACAGGGGATAGGTAAAAATTCATGCGGTGGAAGCATCTCAATTTGCAACGGCATTGGATTGAGAGAGATGCGTTAATGTATGGTTAGATATAGTTCTGTAAGTTTAGGAGTGTATGGTTAGATATTGTTTAGTAAGTGTACGAATGTATGGTTAGATATGGTTTAGTAAGTTAAGGAATGTATGGTTAGATATGGTTTAATAAGTTTAGGAATGTATGGTTAGATATGGTTTAGTAAGTTTAGAAATGTATGGTTAGATATGGTTTAGTAAGTTTAGGAATGTATGGTTAGATATGGTTTAGTAAGTTTAGAAATGTATGGTTAGATATGGTTTAGTAAGTTTAGATATGTATGGTTACATATAGTTTAGTAAGTTAAGGAATTGGATAAAGTGTTTAAGTATGATTTACTTGCTATTAGAAATTATTAATAGTCTTCTACGAAACAATTCCTGTACTTTCAGATTAAAGATGAAAATATATGTTATCTTTAAAAAAATTGTAATTTCACTAAAAAAATATTGTTTTAAAATACAATAATATTTTGTAGAAAAATGGTTTCGTTTATTGTAATACATAAACATGTAAAGAAATATAAAAAAAATAAATAGGAAATATATCTGGAAAGGTAAGAAATATATATGCCTTTTCTCGGCTGTGTAGGGGTTTAATAGGAATCTTATATATAAAAGGCAATATGTCTGTCTGTCTCAATATGTTCAAACTCTATCTCACCCGAAATAAAAGTCGCAGAACGGTGCTAGGGGGCACAGATGACTATATTTTTACGGGCAATTGTTTTATGCATATTTACATTAATGCTCTGTGTTATTTCATTTTTTTTTTACCTTAATAAATAATTGAGTTTGAAAAGATATAACTGAAAAAGTTGAGAACTCATATCGGCTTTAACGTTGACAGAATGATTAGATGTGAATAAAGTATTTTGTAAAATTCAGTTGTAAATCACACTCTTCCGGGGGTTAAAGATGCAATAATCAATGCGGGCAACATTCAAAATAAAATTGGGAATTACTTAAGATTCATACTCAGCCATGGCTGACAGAACGAGAGCATGCTACTCCCTGAGTTACAAACAAAGAGGTCAGTTTAAAATTCTGTGCAGATTGGTGAGTTCCGAATAGTTTTTAACGGGTCAAATTGGTCACAATTGAAAAATTCTTATACATTTTGTTCATAAATATAATTCATTTTTCATCTTTAATTTTTTATCAGATCACGTGCGTGACACGTTGGTATAGCTGTAGCATCACCACATTTAATAGATGCAGGTTGGGGTTCAATATTTGGTGATTGCATCCGAATACGTATTTTTTTTTAATTTGGAATCACAACTCTACAATCATATTCGAAATCTGGACAAATTATAATGCCATATCTAAGCGTATTTTACACACTGGCACAGCCAGCTATATAGACTTTTATATATTGGACTAACTCGGAAGGGGGTTCTCAGTTAGCCCAATATATAAATGTCTATATATCTGTTTGTCTCCATATATTCAAACTCTATCTTATCCGAAACTAAAAGACGCCACACAGCGTTAGGGGGCTCAAATGATTGGAGTTAATAGGACCGTTTTTTGTGGGATTTTAATCGGGTTAAAATATGGTTTAAGAGATAAACAATGGGTCAAAATAAAAAAAAATCGTTATAAATTTTGTAAATGTATCTTAGTTTATTTTTTAATTTTTAATCTTTACTCAGCTCGTATGCGTATAAAGATGTTAGTGTGGTAACGTCATCAGCGTTTGTTGATTCGGTTTCGATACAAGCTAATGATACACAAGTACATTTTTTTTTTACTTTTAAAATAACGACTCAATAATAATACGCTGGTGTACGCTTCCGGCGTTCTTAATCCTATGTTCAAAGAAACGGATATTCGATTTGTAGTGCCAGCATTACATTGTCTTATTTGTTTTGTTTAATATAAAATGGCGTCGCTCTATATTATTACTAGGAGTTCAGGCCACTTTGCCCGGGACTTTGTACTATTCATAACTTGCCCCATGTCTGAATACCTTTTATACGAAATGTAAAATATTTAGACGAAACATTGTCTGAGAAGTTTACTACAGACAGCAGAGGTATATATATATATATATATATATATATATATATATATATATATATATATATATATATATTTAATTTGACCCCAACTTTGACCCCTTAGCATTTATTGTTTTGGGTCCACATCGAAATAAAATATTTGACCGCTGACCAAGTTGCCTACATCAAAAATTTCAAGGGTGCAGACCAAAAACTGGCGGAGTAGGTTGCTAAATATTTCAAAAGTAAAATTGTTGAAATTTTACCCCCCGACAGAAAAAAATCATCCAAAAACCGATTTAAAATATTTTTACAATATGAATACCGCTTATGTAAAAATTTCGAGTGTGTAGACGAAAATTAACAGTAATTTAGTAGTTAAACTTGCCCTACGTGTGAAAACTCTTCATGTGAGATTTCAAATGTTTAGGCCGAAATTTTCTGAGTAATTTCGAAGAGACCGTCGAGGTAAATTTTTTAAAACGGGCACACCAATTTTGATTCCTTAACATTTTTTGTTTTGGTATCAAATTAAAATATAAAGTAGTTTCCATGTCCAAGTTACTTACATCTACAATTGCAAGTCTAATGGGCCAAAATTGGTGGAGGAAATGTTAATTTTTTAAATTTTGACCTTTTAGCAGCAAAATTATCGCAAAAAATGTGATTACAATTATTGCCACATGTCTGAAAACTCTTTATGTATACACTTCAAATGTTTAGACAAAAAATTGGCTGAGTAGTTTGCTAGACATTCAAAGGTCAAATATTTTTAGTTTATCGCCTTGGAATCTCATATCTGCGACCCAAACTGATTAAAAAGCTTGCGATATGTCTGAATACCATTTATGTAAAATTTCAAATGTTTAGACAAGAAATTGACTGAGTAATTTGGTAGAGACGGAAGAGGTCACTTAAAAAAAATTAACCTCAATTTTGACCGCTTTACATTTTTTTGGGACGGGGACTAAAATCTAATAAAATGTTAGATCCATGTCCAAGTAACCTACATTTAAAACTTAAAGTAGACATAAAATTGGCGGAGGAGTTTGGTAGTTTTCAAAGGTCAAATCATTGAACATTGACCCCTTTGATAGCCAAATTTCGGGCCGAAAACCAATTAAAAAGATTTTTATTCGAAATCTTGATACTATTTGTGTCAAATATCGACTCTCTATAAGAGTAATTTGGTAAGGAAATGTACACAAAGACACACACACACACATACATTTGCAGTTTTATATATAGATACCTGTTTTATCGTCATAAACCAGGTCAGTTATATAAATAATTTTACAGTTTTTACAAAAAATCTACAATAATATCGTGTGGTCTACATGCCCAGAAACAGTACATTACATATGAATTGTGCTGCGGAGGAATTGCTCCATGGTCCCCTAAGTATTACGGTAAATGAGCTGAAAGAAACTAAAACATACTTTTTTCTTTTTTTTTTAACATGGAGATCGCCACTTATCGAGAGGTAGATGCCACTCGAGTATAAGTTTTAATAGGTATACATTAATCATTGTGATTTATGCGTAGTAAGCATTAGTACGAATTTTGTAACTTGGATTACTTAGGGGGACAGTTCAATAAGAACGTGTTAACGTGGGACTTGAAGACAAACAGATTTTAGTCAGCAGGAAAGCAGGGAAACGCAATAGAGTTTCACAGGCGAGCAGCTCTAAGAAATAAGCCCTGTTTATAGAATCTACGTTTAGGTGTAGGCATAGATAAAGAGTGTGTGTAATTGTTGATAGTTGTTCTGTCTAGAGTAGTGGCTTTCATAAAAGTCTGGTGAGAGGGGAGCATAGATTGAAGCTCAGATGAACACCTGCCATGAAAATAACGATAAAGCAGGTACAGGATCGCTACGTCACTTCTATGGGAAAGAGGTTGCAGGGAAGAGAAAAAGGCGCACTCCACTAAGCTTCGAAGCCTATTTTGAACTCTGTCAAGACAGGATCAGCTGCTTCTAGCAGCTTCTTCCTAGATGTGGCAACATGAAAACAAATAAAATAAAAACAATGATAATAATAAAATCAAATCACGTTCACATTACCATTTAAAATATCTTACATTTAAAGATCTATTGAAATGTTAAAACCTTATAATGTTTAAAGGTTATGTCACCAGTTAGAAACTGCTTTGGAATTTTCACGGGTTTCGCTAATTTTTCTTGAAGGAATATAAAGCATCTGTTAAGCTTGTAACGGGAATACAATACTATCAACGCGTACTATGAGTGCCGTATATTTCGGCGTATGAGACTACTCTTAAAGTAAAAAATAACATCTTTAAAAAGCAATATTTCATAAGATACCCGGTGTTGCCATCTCTAGTCTAGACTTAACACACATGGTTTCGTGATATAGCACTCATTTTATACAACCGATATATGATGATTTATTAAAATGTGCTCCAATTTTGTACTTGTCTTATCTAACGATCACTTTATACGCGGAAAATATACGGTAATTACATAATCATTCCTTGTTTAAAAGAGAATAAATTTAAAAAAGGGTGTTTATTTTTCTTTTTTCCTGAAATCGTGAGCAATGTTTTAGACAACGCAAAAATACTTTCGTTTCTGAGTTGGTATCCAACTTATCCAATTCTTTTAGCTGATTAGTTTGTTGCCCTGAATGAGAGTTGATGTGTTTATTTGTTATATTTACGTATAGAACTATAAATCTGTCGCTGTAAAGAAAACGACTCTACGGTTTTATTTTGAAACTTTTATTGAGCAAATTCAGTTCAGGTAACTTGATTATGGTAGTAGAACTGAAATCTATAAAACATCAATCTTTGCCTCACTACAGGTTCGGAACTGGGTGTGTACGTTTTCTACATGCACCGGCGGGAGCTCGACGTATACCCAATAAATGGCGGCGATCGGACTTGCTTTGTGGAGTGGTAGATGATGTTGGGTATGCTCCCGACATATGACCAAACAAAGCAGTCAAGCTTTTCAGTTCTATGAAGTATTGTGAGAGAAGGATAAAAAATCGTAGCACTCCTTCTGAAGCCAAACTTTGTCTCTTTGGATTTTTCAGCAGGTGCCAAGTCCTACTGCCATACCCAGTGGCTGCCAGTGGCTACTTAATTGAACAAGAGGATCGGTTGTCTTTACTGCCCATCCAGGAACACTTTTATGTTTGCTTTCAAACCGACTTCAAAGTTATGAGGTGGCAGGATAAGACCCCCACTTGAAATCACACCGTGATGCAAACTTCATTCAGTTGTTCTTCTAGCGTTGAACACTCTGGATTTACATTTGAGGGTGCTGATAATATTTCTGCTGTCAAAAATTGCATCGGTAGAGAACATCAGTTTATACAACGGTGCGTCTCTGATCTCGCCCAATGAAAATTCTGTCAATTTCATACATGATAGAAGATAATTTACAGCTACAAATGAAAACCTGTTTTCCTCAGAAGGAAACTGAATTATGTCTTCATTATAAGTGCGATAATATCACAGCCCCACCCTGTAATTTATGATGATAAAATTTCTCAGAATACAATCCTAACTCTATTATAAAAGTACACAGATTTGCGTTCCCTCATGTCGGTTCTGAATATGAGCTTAAACTATATCCGAGGTGGGGTCCCAGCTAGCGTACTTTAGGGAGCGGAGAGCCACCCTTTAATTGCCATTGGTCCCAGGACGACTCTAACTCGGACTGGTAGTACCTGTTAGGGTCCCAACTACGGTTTAAATAGAAACCGACTTAAAAGATACTCAAGTAAAATATGCTTCTTCAAAACCACTGGAGTCGGCATTAAACAACCTGAAAAAGGGTTGATATGCCGTAAAACAAAAACAACATTCCCTCACGTTGCCGCACACTTTTCGTAGTCACCATATTACCTGAGGAATTAGAATATTTGTGATGAAGGAATAATTAGCAATAGGATAAATAAAATAAATTTAAAATTACTTAACGTATTCGTAAACATTTCGATTATTAAATCTTGCATTCTCGTAGGATTAATTTTAAGAGCATTATTCTTGTTTAAATATTCGTATTTTTGTGATTTTATAAGTGGCTCCTGTTTTATAAAATACGGCAAAAAAAAACAAGAAAATAATAATCAAAATAACCAATAGGTTAAACTTAATTGACAGATTTCGATTTCGTTACCCGCATTTACATCCACCTATAAAAGCAAATGTCTCCTTCAATAGAGTTTTAACGAGTGTATAATAATATTATATGGACACATATATTGAAATGATTCAATATATTTCTTAAAAATAACTACTATTCACAGGTTCATCACGCTTGTAGTTGTAAAATCATATCAATATACCAGTTAGATTACATATACAAAAATATATAAATTGTTTAAAACGCACATAAAATGAGCGCACGTATTGAAAACATGTTTGAGAAGTATCACACACACACACACAAACACATATGTATATTTATATACATATTAATTTTATTTATACAAACATTAATGGCTACATATGTGCATACATGTTTCTGTAATCCCCCACGTTGGGGGATTACGTCTTCAGACCAAACATCACCGTCGAAAGTAATTTCGACGGAAATTCTTGGCCTGAAGACGTAATCCCCCAACGTGGGTGATTACAGAAACATGTATGCACATATGTAGCCATTAATGTTTGTATAAATAAAATTAATATACCTGCTCTGTTCACTCATTGAGCACTATTTTGGTAGACACATGTTGTTTCATTGGATGTACTTCTAGGAAACTAAACTCTACTGGCTATATATTTATATACATATATAGTCTAAAGAAGCTTGGAATAAAGAGAAATGCAATGCGGTTTAAATTCGCGAAAAAAAAACAAAAGAAAAAACTGAATTATGCTATCGAAGACTTAGTACTCACATAATCAGACGTCTAAACGGTTTGCAATTACAAAATAGAATTTTACTATATAATGATGAAAATTGTTTCATACAAACAGACTTATAACTTGCACTAGCTGACTTCTCCAAAGTTAACAATTATAAAATAAAATTCAACCATATCAGAATAAAAAAACAAGAACACCTTAACTATATTTAAATAGGAAACCGGGATCTACAGCTGCCTACCATGTAGCTGTTTCGGAGATGTTAAAATAGAACAGCTGTGAAACGGATGGCTCTCCAGTAGAAAAAAAAAAAAAACACTTCCTCAATAATAAAAAGTAGAACTAGACGGTTAGTATTTAGGATAAATAAAATAAGTAAGATATTAATGATATACGTGAGTTAATTTAATAAATGATTACAGGATCTAATCTACCCATGTTTACTAGCATACACATCCTATAAAAATAAAAATGCTTAAAAGCTAAAGTATCTTTGACACCAAAAAAGGCAAATAGTTAGCAAAAACACATCCTAGTCATACGTATTAAAAATTATAAAAATATAAATTATTTTATTCTCACGAATTTAAGACTGTTGAAATTAATGAATAAACGTATCCTAAAACTCCTAAGTAAATCCATGTACCAAACTGTAACGCACTTTACACTATGATGGTTTTATACATTTCTCCCAGCAGGAAAACATGTGAGAGACAAGAGAGCATGTTACAGACACGAGAACATGTTACAGACACGAAAACATGTTACACACACGAGAAAATGTTACAGACACGAGAACATGTTACAGACACGAGAAAATGTTACAGACACGAAAATATGTTACAGACACGATAACATGTTACAGACACAAAACATGTTACACACACGAGAAAATGTTACAGACACGAGAACATGTTACAGACACGAGAAAATGTTACAGACACGAAAATATGTTACAGACACGATAACATGTTACAGACACGAAAACATGTTACACACACGAGAAAATGTTACAGACACGAAAACATGTTACATACACGAGAAAATGTTACATACACGAAAATATGTTACAGACACGATAACATGTTACAGACACGAGAACATGTTACAGGCACGATAACATGTTACATACAAGGTTTGAGTAAATTAAAACTGGAAAACAAAGTTAATGTATGCACTTTAACTTCCTTGGGGAAAATAACCCATCGCAGATTTAGCGCCTAAATCATCCGACGTCTACGAGGTGTACAATTACAATATGTAATTCAACTATACAAGGATGAAAAATAAACCTTCACTAGTTTTGTTGAATAGAAATAGACTTGCCACTCTCATTAGCCGACTCCTTATATGTCTACAGTTAAAAAAATAATTAAGGATTAAAGAAAAACATTAACTTATTTTGTTAAATAGCAATGCATTCGAACTTTAATTAACTGACTTCTCAGAGGTCCTCAAATATATAGTTATATATACAGTTATATATATATATATATATATATATATATATATATATATATATATATATGCAATTTGGAAGTGAATTTTTAAAACCATTTAATTACCGTCCCTTACTCTATCAGACTTAATTACTTGCACAACTATTAATTCTGATTTTCAATGTCTCACTGACATTAGCAAATAAGGTGTAAACTGTTAAAAATATTTGCTATTATTTTCTCTTCTGAAAAGATAGTAGACATCGAAATGCTATAGAATAAGGAGTTATAATGTTTCAAATGTACTCTTTGTCTTACATAGAATAATAAAAATACTTTGATTTGAAGTGCAAACATTTCACGTCATAAATGTTTAAATTCATTGAAAGATTACAATTGAATATATATATATATATATATATAAATGGG
>NC_136515.1:10801059-10806059 GCF_053919585.1 Euprymna scolopes
TCGAAGAAATACTCTCTTTCTCATCAGAGGGCAGGAATTAGCAAAATGCAGGATCGGATTTTGCATATAAAAGTATTTAATAAAACTACAAGTAAGTCACAGATCTTACTTGGTTAAAAAAAGGGGAATAGGGGGTAAAAGAAAAAAATGATAAAAAGATTTCACATGAATGGATAGTCCGGTGAAGGGAAAAAATCCAGGAGTGGCACAATCCAAAACGGTTAAATTTAAAATTTCCAATCCAATGGGCTAATTCCAAATGGTCCAAAATGATCCAAAAGGCAGAGCTCCTTGGAAAACATCGCAAATGGAATGAATTCCAAATCATTAAAAAAAAAGCACTGGAGATAATATTTAAAACACGTCTGTCAAGGCTGGAGGAATCAAGGGCGTTGATATTAAGTTTAGAAGTAGTCAATAATTTATTCGAAGAATTTATTTGGTGGTTAACAAAGTTACCATATCTTTAGCAATGTGGAGAGAACTAATTTTGGAGGAGAAAAAATTGGCTATAACAAGGTTACGTGACGATGATTATGATTAAGTTAAGAATTATTAGCAACAACAAGAAGTTACATCCTTGTGTATGCTCTATCACTGATAACGAGGCTTATTACTCTTGATAATTTTGTTGTTCTAAAGACATATTTATTCATGTCAAGGGCGTGAATTCTATATATTTCGGAGCAACAGCCCAACCTTAATATGTTGTTTTCTGTCTTTTTTCCTTTTTTTCTTCCTTCCCATGTTGTAAATTTGGAGACAGAACAGTCTGTTTGTAAAGAGCAGAGCGTTGTATCTAAGCGGTTCTATTTTGAAATGTTGAAGCAGGGCGTATGCACCGCGTGAATAACGTCAAGGGTGTGAGTTCTACATAGAAACGTTGATTTAATTTGAATAAAATAAAATACGCATCAAAAAATTGTCAGTAAAATTAAAGTAGATAGAGAGTTCGCTGGATTCCTGGAAGTGTTTTATCTAATAACTTTTCCGTTTGATCAATTTGAATATCAATGAATTAGTTGTCTTAAGAAGATGTTATAAAAAGTTCAGGCGCGAGAGCCAGTGCCAAGAGCTCAATAATGAATGATACTAAACGATGCAAATGTTTGTACCCATTAAGACACTTGTTTTTTGTCTGTTTGTTTGTTTTTACTAATTAGATTACAAAACATCGAAGTGCGAGCACTTTTGTTTGCATTTCTCCTCATCTGTTTCTCCCGAACCCCTGTGCTGGTCGTTGCTCCAGAAAAAGAAAACGAAAGAAAAAACATGTTAATCAGACACCGTTTGATGTCCCGAACAATTCCGGTCACGAGACCAGGCATGGCCCCGAAAAACTCCCTCAATCAGAACTTGAATAACCTCTATCGATTCCACACATACATCGTCACCAATGATATACACTTATTTTTTATGCAAGTAACTTGATGCGTTTATGGCATACTTATTTAAAACTGTAAAACCCCTAATATATATTCGATGGAGTAGAATCATTTATTTAATATTTGGTCTATAATAATAAATACCAAATCTGCCTGATTTATAATATCATATTTAAGCATATTTACGACCGGGAATCACCGGGCTCCTACTAGTGTATATATATATATATATATATATATGTATATATATATATATATATATATATATATATATATATATATACACACATCTTGTTGCAAAGCTTCTCAGAATGTCCTTGTTGATCAATGAGTAACCTGGCGTTTCAATTCCAAATTGCACTGTTTACATTGAATTATTAGGTCGGTACAAAAGTAATATCGTTGTTCATCAAATATATATATATATATATATATATATATATATATATATATCTGTGTGTGTATGTGTGCGTGCGTGTGTTCGTAAAAAACGACATTATTTTTCCACCAACCTATTAATTCAAGTGGAAGAGCAATGACATTGTGATTTCTTTTCATGGCGCCTTATTATTTAGACTGTATCAACATGAATAGTTTAATGTAATTTTAACAATAATCTTGCGGCAAAACTATTGTGATGAGGTCAAATTAACGCAGCTGACAACTTTCCTTTTTTGGGAGAAATAAAAATATGGAAAAAGTAGAAGAACAAGAAACACCTACAACAGCGGAAAGAAAAAAAGGATGGGAATTACGATTCCGCCGAACAGTGATTCATGACAGACGCCCTGCACTACAATTCCTAAATAACAAATATATTATTGGTTTAAACTGTTTTTTATAGTGTCCATTTAAAGCGTGAGCATTAATTTCAGCGATAGAATCTCGGGTTCCTAAGAATGTATTTAACTTCATGTACTTAAATATAAAAACCTATCTGATCCATATAGAAAGCATATCAAATTCTAACTCCAAACCCAGGCTCAAACCTATGTAAAAGTTCAAAGAAAGCCATTTATTTATGAGATGGACATCGTAATCCATATTCAACTGTGTGCGTGTCCTGCCCGTGAATGTTGTCGCGGTAGCTTAACGCGATTGGTCAATAGTTAATTTGTTGATAAGCTCTACGCCATATTTGTCCGTTGCAGGATATACAGCGACGATATCTGAAAGCTGGGATTACGAAACCGACTTGCTACGATGCGAATAGTGAGGATATTAATCTCGTTGAACGGTACGCGTAATCGCTATTCACATCAGCTCAAACGAATTGTGAGGTTCAAGTTAACACAGTGAAATGAGATGTTTATCAAGATAGTTCATCTCAAACTAGATTAGGTAGCCAATCAGGAAACGGGTGAAACTGTTGATATAAGCCTAGCGCTTCGGAAATGTTATGCAGACAAAAACTGGACAAACGCGGGACGGAATTGGATCGGTATGAATATCGTCTGTCGATAAGGCGTGCCGATTGACTGTCAACTTTAAAAAAAAATATAACGACACGCTTTATAGAGTAACCATATAAGATATTTTATACATCATAATCCCATTATCACACCGATTGCTGCAAGATCACAGGATTTAAGAAACGATGAGCCTGTCTAATATTAAATGAGTGACCAGTTTGGGGATACTAGGCGATATATTGGGTGGTAGGACAGCACTACTGTAAAAGAAAATTCAGACGCCTTCTCTCTTTCTGCTTGTTCGTGGGAGACCCCTTGCAATGTCAAGTTCCGATTTTAATCCCCAGAACAGGGTAACGTGAGGTCATTGAAAGCAGAAAACTTATGTAACACAGAAGTAATAAAAAAAATACTTCTGTTCATGGTTTCGCATCCCGTTGTCTTTATTTGTTTTTTTTTTAGCAGAAGATTCTTCTGGGTACAATCTTCAAGACAATGGCTCAGTATGACACTGAGAACAAACAATGCATAAAACACTCTCGAAACAAAAAACCGCGTGGATGTTGTTGTAAATGATGAGGAATAATGAATTTACAAATGCGTCGAAGGAATGGGATAGATCAAGAGTCATGCTGTTAATGCCCGCACCAGGCAGGGCACCACTTAAATAAAATAGATAAAATAGGTATTTTAGAATACTACATATGATATTCTGTGTCGGGGTGATTAATCGGTTAAAATAAGTAAAAACAAAATCGCAATGCGCCCCCGAAACCGTGTCCTGCTGCCTCATCCGAGATGGTGCCGTGAAAACGCTTTTGGTATTCTTGACAGAGTTCAAAAAAGACCTCGAAATATATTCTGAGATAAAACATGATGTAAGTTTCTTTAATATATGGTTTAGATACAAAGAGAGTTATTACCGGTATTTTTAACTTGTAAATTTTTTCCCTATTACAACTGATTTTGTTAATTTCCAAGAAGTGCCAGACACAACGTTATGCCCTTCATTTTTAGGGAGTAATATTAACTATACAATAAAAAAAACTGTGCATGTGCTTAACTTTATTTTCTTATATATATATATATATATATATATATATATATATATATATATATATATTATATATATTATATATATACATACATATATACATATAAATATATGTGTATATATATGTATATATATATACATATATATATACATGTGGGTGTATATATATATATATATACACTTATAGTCATTCTATGAATTTAAAAATGTATGACGTGAAATGCTTAAGTTTCAGATCAAAATATTTTTATTAATCTATGTAAGACAAAGAAAACATTAGAAATATTTTAACTCCTTATCCTATAGGATTTCGATGTCTACCATCTTTTCAGAGGAGAATATATAAGCAAATAGTTATACTAGTTTACACGTTATTTCCTTAAGTCTGTGGGACATAGAAAATCACAATTAAAAATTGATTGAGTAATTTATTTGCTCTATCTTGTATATTGAGCAAGTCTTATTCAGGTGGGATAATACTTATAGAATATTACTGCCAGTAATATCTTGTAAATCTTATAATCACAGGTTGCCATACAAGCTTATTGTTGGATAATTTTATTCAGGCATGGTGCAATAACTTATGGGGTTTATCTATTTTATTGTAACGTTCATCATATTTTGCTTTGGTTTTGATACCCCCCCAAATTAGAAGCTATCTGTTTACAATCCTTCCTTTTCATAACCTATCATACTTTCATAAATAAGAGTCCATTTTCTGTACGCTGTTTTTTAACCAAATATATGACGAGTACTTTTGCTAGTATATATATATATATATATATATATATATATATATATACATGTATATATATATACATGCATATATATACATATATGTGCACATATATATGCACATGCGTACATATATATATATATATATATATATATATATATATATATACGTACAGACATATATATACATATATGTACACATATACGCACATATTCATATATATGCATATGTATATATATATATATATATATATATATATATATATATATATATATATATATATATATATATATATATATATATATATATACCGGCAGTTAAAACCTACTTTTTTTTATTAGTAGAGCAATGGACTGCGTATTTTCAGTGTATTCATTTCGTCTACAATTGTCTTATCTTCGTTCACGTTTAAA